>NC_073695.1:136591391-136884637 GCF_029784165.1 Wyeomyia smithii
AACTGTGAATTGCGTTTTGGAGACTGTCTCAATAGTCGTATCGAATAATTTGCTACGCTTCTGAGCTGTTTTTACAAGGGAATATAGGTCTTCTAATATGAGGGTTTCCATCATATTTATTTTTACTGATGTGTAGAAGCCGCCCCGCCACGTACGTGCGGGCGCTCTCAAAAAAATTTAGAGCAAGTTCCTCGACTTGAGATGATTTTAAATTTATCAATAGTATCAAGTAGAAACACAAGTGGATGCCGCAGTTATATCCACATTGTGAAATACTTCTCGTTATAAAATCATTCAATCATTCTGTGGAAGCCCGAGAGAAGGCCATTTGTAGAACGACTAGCGAAGGATTTGTTCCAAACGCAAGCCTAGCACTGGAATCGATTTGCAGTAGTTTGTTTTTCATCACCGGTCGCAGGTGGCTATGTGACTGATTTGCTATCATTCTGGCTAGGTATCGTAAAAGTAATCGCAAATGGGTCCCAGCTTATGATTTTAAACATAATTTAATCAAGATTTATGTTTATGCACGCTTTTTGACGAAAAAGTATTTGTTTGCCATTGCAGTAACAAATTCTGTTGACAGTCTCAATTAAAAAAACACACGAGTGCAAAATTTCTCTTAAAACGTTACGATTTTTAATTGCTGTTTTCTCATCATCACAAAAACGCAAATGGGACGGACTTGCCATGAGCGGCAGTATACCTCTCTAGGAGAAAGGCAAAACACAGACATTTTTGCTTCTCACGAAAACGGGGAGGGGTCCAGAGGGGTGGCATCTTTACCAAAACTTAGAGCAACTATTCTCCTTGAATAAAATTCCAAGTTTTCCCAAATCGGCCGTTCCAGTGCTGAGAACGAGCATTTTCAAAAATCAAGTTCCATCCCGGGTCTTTACGGTTTAAAAATATATTTTGTTTTGAAAAACAATTAAAAAAAAATCAAAATTTATTATCTAAAAATCTATTTTTTATATAAAAACTACAAAAAATTACCCAAACAATGATCATGAAGAAACTAAGAAAAAAAAAGTTTCCATTTAAAAAAAATTATTTACATTTTTTTTTCGAGAAGCACATTTTTTTCTAGAAGGACAAAATTGTTATCTACAACTTTGCCAAAGACATCATACCGATCAAACAAACAATTTGGGCCCTAAAACGATTTGTAATTTTCAATACCTTCCCAAAATAGCATTTTTAACCCTTTCCCCGCGGGTGATGCCATATGGCTGAAGATTGATCTGTTCTCTAACCGTATTGAATAAATTCATCGTTAAAAATTTTCAAGTGTATTTGTTAAACTGTAATCAAAGTGCCAATTTTACATGTGGTTACTGAATAATAAGAGTATGAAGGTCATTTTTCAAGGTAAAAACTGATTTCTCTCCGCGGGGATAGTGTTAAATAACTTCTTAATAATGAGTCGTGTTCCAAAAAAATGAACTAATAGCATAAAATGGCATCTTTTGCGTATAGAAATGTCTATGCAAAATTGCAGCCAAATCAAAAATGACAATTAAATAACAAAAAATTGGGACATTTTTTATGGAACTGCTCCCTTTCCAAGAAATATACTCTGTAGCAAAAAAAAATAATACAGTTTTTTTCTTTTACAGATTTAAATGTACTTAATTTTTTTTTTTAATGGTGGGATTTGTTAGTAGTTTAAGTATTTATTATAAATATTAGTAAGTAATGAGTATCTAGGACAGGACGTGACAAGAGAAACCAAAAATCACCCAAAGTTCTGTCAAAGTGAAAGCCCTCGCCGATTGGTCGATTTTATTTAGCGCACTGTTAAATTTTATTATTAATAGGTACGGTTGGCCGTGCTGCGAAAACTAGCGATATTTTTTTGTTTACACTGTTTCTGCTTACCAAGTGAATGAACAGAGTTTGGTTAAACAATTTTTCGAAATTTTTTCATTCACTTGACGGTGTAATGTCTATAAAACCAACAAACGAAATGTTTTTCACGTTTTTGAAACTACGTATGATGAACAATAGCAGATTCATTTCATGAAAAGCATGAGGAATCCGAAATGAGTTGAAATTGTGATTAGTTCAAATAAATTTAACATATATCTTTGAACCAATTAAAAATTCAATGAGCTATCATTATCAAACTAAATAATTAAAATTGAAATCCAGAACTTGGAAAATCCTTGATATTGATATTTTATTTATCAAACATTTTTGGAAACACTGGCAAGCGTCGTGCCCAAAAATCACAATGTTTCATAAGGGCAATTTTGAACAAAAGGAAGAATAACTAGACGCCACTTGTCACGTCCTGTCCTAGATGAGAATGTGTGTCCTAGCAATACTCAGAGGGAGAGATATGCGAAGAGAGTGTTGTGAGCCAAACGAACATGTCAAAATTCGAGCCAAACGAACAAGAAAGGTAACACATTGAAAGGTATTGCAATAAGGTTCAATAAAGAGTATATTTATTTTTACACGTTTTTCATGTTTTATTGCTAAAACATGAATTCAGAATGCTCCAAAGTAGCTTCATCACAGTGATTTTTACCTGGTGGTTCACAAACCCGTTGTATGGTCAACAGAATAATCATGAAAGTATATAAAATTAAACATAAACATAAAATTTAACACCTTCAAGATTTTTGTGATGCAATTTATTATTCCCCAGGACTTCCACCGTCACCATCAGTTATACGAGCCGAATAAAAAGTTAGTGAACAATGCGCTTTGAGAAGATATCTGGCACCTCTGATATGTGAAACCTAGTTGCCAAATCAGCGGTTTTTTTCATCGCTTATCTCTCCCTCTGAGGATCTCTAGTGTGTCCAATCACAAATGGTGACTTCTCAACACTGTTAAAAATTTGTAATTTTAATTGTTAGGATTTGTTTGCTTTCGCAATTAGGACTTATCGTTCGTAGGGATTTAAACCTACTTGTCAGAAAAGGGGAAGTAAACTTACAACTAACTTAATTGCTAACTTATTGGCTATAAAGAGAGTTTAACGTAGTAGAATTAATGTTCTTCTGATACATATATATGTATTGGAGTTGCATTGACATGTATGGAAAAAATTTCATCATCGAATTTAGAGAACCGAGTATGTTACCTTACCAAACAGTCCCGAGCCGTGGTGTGGCCTTTGCTGTACGTAAGAGTCATCTCCATTCCACTCGGTCCATGACTGCAGTTCGCCAGCTCTGCAGTCTGCGTAGGGTCCGCAGGTCGTCTTCCACCTGATCGATCCACCTTGCCCGCTGGGCACCTCTCCGTCTCGTCCCTGACGGATTGGTTTCAAGAACCATCTTTACCGGGCTGTCGTCTGACATCCTTACAACATGCCCAGCCCACCGCAACCTGCCTATCTTAGCGGTGTGAACGATAGATGGCTCCACAAGCAGCTCCTGCAGTTCGTGGTTTATTCGCCTTCTCCACACTCCGTTTCTCATCTGCAGTCCACCGAAGATGGTACGCAACACCTTCCGCTCGAGGACCGCAAGGGCGCGTTGGTCCTCCACAAGCATAGTCCATGTCTCATGCCCGTAGAGGACTACCGGTCTGATCAGCGTCTTGTAGATGGTTAACTTGGTGCGGCGACGAATTCTACTCGATCGGAGCGTCCTCCGGAGACCACAGTATGCACGATTTCCTGCCATAATGCGCCGTTGAATTTCTCTGCTGGTATCGTTGTCGGCAGTTACCAGTGAGCCCAGATACACGAACTCATCAACCACCTCGATTTCATCACCACCAATTTGAACTCGACGTGGGAGGTGAGCACTGTCCTCTCGTGAACCTCTTTTTTTCATGTACTACGTCTTCGATGCATTGATGACCAGTCCAATCCGTTTGGCTTCAGCCTTTAGTCCGATGTACGTATCCGCCATCTTCACAAAGGTCCGAGCCACAATGTCAATATCGTCGGCGAAACCAAACAGTTGAACCGACTTTTGGAATATCGTGCTACTCGTGTTAATCCCCGCGCTTCTAATGACACCTTCCAGGGCAATGTTAAACAGTAGGCACGAGAGACCATCACCTTGCCTTAGACCTCTTCGGGTTTCGAAAGAGCTCGAGAATGCCCCCGAAACTCGAACTTCACACATCACTCGATCTATCGTCGCTTTGACCAACCGCGTCAGTTTGTCCGGAAATCCGTAGTCGTGCATAATTTGCCATAGCTTGTCCCGATCGATTGTGTCGTACGCCGATTAAAAATCGATGAACAAATGATGTGTGGGCACGTTATATTCGCGGCATTTCTGCATAACCTGCCGAACCACGAATATCTGATCCGTGGTGGCGCGGGCACCCATAAATCCCGTCTGGTAGTACCCCACGAATTGCTTCGCAAATGGTGATAGTCGACGGCAAAGTATTTGGGAGCGTACCTTGTAGGCGGCGTTCAACAGAGTGATTGCCCGGTAATTGCAGCACTCCAGTTTGTCGCCCTTTTCGTAGATGGGACACACAATACCCTCCATCCACTCCTCCGGTACTCGTTCTTCCTCCCAAACCTTGACAATGACCCAGTGCACGGCTCTAGCCAGTGTTTCTCCACCGTATTTCAATAGCTCGCTGGGAAGTTGGTCCACTCCAGCAGCTTTATTGTTTTTCAGCCGATAAATATAGCTTGGCACAATCTCACCCCAAAAGGGCTCGAAAAGTGTACAGTTTGAAAAAACATTATTTTCTGAGCCGGCACAGGTTCAATGCATAATATTTCCTCAACACATTGGAGACGACATCCTAACGTACCAACTGAGCAGTAAGTTCTTGTGATTTCTTGATCGGGTTGGTTTTCCTGGGACATTTTTGGATAACGTTATTTGCGCATTTTTTTCAACCTGTACTTTGAAACATTCTTTAAGCGAAACAGTTCACTGATATTATCTATATTCCATTTTAAGTTGTGAATAAATATGTCATGTTTCATAAAGTATTGAATTTGAGGTATTAGGTTTTGTAAATCTCAAGTAATTTAACATACAAACATTTCCCGTTTTGGCTCAATCTCACCCCCGTGGCTTAATCTCACCCCGGCAGACGGTACTTCTAATAATGCTATATTCTTCGACACCGCTATGAAAAAAGACATTTCTGGTATCCCGGATCAATTGCGACAACATGAGATCCCTAAGATTTTTTCCCATAAGTTTAAACATGTTAGTTATGATAAAAGGTTTTACACTGACGGATCTAATCTAGATGAGTCCACTTGCTTCGGTTTTTATCATGAAAACTTTACCGCCTCTCACAAGCTCGATGCTCCTGCTTCCGTGTACGTCGCAGAACTAGCTGCTATTCAGTACTTTCTTGGGATCATTGAAACCCTACCCATAGACCACTACTTCATTTTCACAGACAGTCTCAGTACCGTTGAGGCTCTGCGATCGATAAAGACTGTGAAGCACACCCCGTATTTCCTGGGGAAAATACGGCGGTTTTCAAGTGCTTTAACAGATAAAAATTACCGGGTTACCTTAGCGTGGATCGCTTCTCATTGTTCCATTCCGGGCAATGAAAAGGCTGACGGTTAAGGTGGGTGCTATCGATGGCGATATTTATGTAAAACCAATTGCTTATGATGAATTTTATAGCATTTTGCGTCAGAGAACTCTCAACAGTTGGCAATCATCATGGAGCTCAGATCATCTGGGACGGTGGCTACATTCCATTTTTCCTAAGGTATCGACGAAAGCATGGTTCAAGGGGTTGGATGTAGGTCGGGACTTCATTCGCGTGATGTCTAGACTTATGTCCAATCACTACACGTTAAACACGCATCTCTTTCGTAAAGGGCTTGTAGACAGTAATCACTGCGTTTGTGGCGATGGCTACCATGACATCGAGCATGTTGTTTGGTCGTGTACCGAGTACTGTGGTGTTAGGTCTGAGCTTATAGATTCCCTTCGGGCCCGAGGAAAACAACCGAACGTACCCGTTAGAGACATTCTGGGAAGCGGTGATCTCCAGTACATGACACAGCTATACGGGTTTATAAAAAATGCTGGCATTAAAATTTGATTTCTTTTATCTATTTGCTAGAATACAATTTCTGTCACAAACTGAAAGAGAATGATACACCCGGCTGGAGACACTAAAACGAAGACTCGGCATCTCTATGTTTACGCAGACACCTCAGACCAAAACTGCTCAAATAGAACATCACTGGTTAGCCACGTACAAATGAATACATTATGTAATATAAAATAGTTAAAAACTAAATTGTAACACCCCTCCTCTCACCTTAAATCCCCACTAGCTCGTAGTCGGCCGCGAGAATAAAGAAAAGGCCTCCCGCTTTTCCCTGCTAACTTAGAATTTAAAAAAAATGTACTTGGCTCAGTTAAACATAAATTGTATCGTGCCGTGTCAAATAAACTATTTAAAAACTAAAGCCTTTGCGGGAGCTGTTCAGCTTCTCGTAGAACTTCCGAGTGTCGTTAGCTTGGTACAGCTCTTCCATCGCTACGCGATCTCGGTCCTCTTGCTGGCGCTTCTTCCTTCGGAGGACTGAGTTTTGGCTGTTCCGTGCCTGTCGGTATCGTTCCACGTTCGCTCTCGTACGCTCTCGGTGTTGCAGCATTCTCGCCCGTGCTGCATTCTTCTCCTCGACTAACCGTTTGCATTCGCCGTCAAACTAGTCATTTCTATGATTTGGGGCCCTTGTACCTAGTAGCGCTACTGCAGTGTTACCTGTTACCGGATCGGATGCTTTTCCAGCCATCTTCAAGGGTAGCTGCGCCAAGCTGCTCTTCCGTAGGTAGTACTGCCTCCAGCTGCTGTGCAGCCTCGGCGTCCCGCAGTTGCTCAATATTTGGTCGCGGCGTTCGACTTCGGCGGGTGTTATACACCGTCGATAGTTTTGAGCGCATGCACGCAGCTACTAGGTAGAGGTCCGAATCTATATTCGCAATGCGGTAGGTGCGAACTTTGATGATGTCGGAGAAACACCTGCCGTCGATTAAAACGTGGTCGATTTGGTTCTCTGTCTGTTGGTCGGGTGATCTCCAGGTGGATTTGTGGATACCTTTGCGGGGGAAGAAGATACTTCGGACTACCATACCACGGGAGGCCGCAAAGTTTACGCACCGATGGCCGTTATCATTAGACACGGCATGCAGGCTATCTGGTCCGATTACCGGTCTGTACATTGCCTCCCGTCCTACCTTATCATTCAAGTCTCCAATAACGATCTTCACGTCTCGTCGCGGGCAGCTATCGTAGACCTGCTCCAGCTGCACGTAGAACGCTTCCTTCTCGTCGTCGGGTCTTCCTTCATGTGGGCAGTGCACGTTTATGATGCTGTAGTTGGAGAACCGGCCCTTTATCCTCAACATGCACATCCTTGCGTTGATTGGCTGCTACCCTATCACGCGTTGGCGCATCTTACCCAGTACTATGAAGCCGGTTCCCAGCTCGCTGGTGGTACCACAACTCTGGTAGAAAGTAGCCGCCCGGTGCCCGCTTTCCCATACCTTCTGTCCTGTCCAACAAAGTTCCTGCAGCGCTACGACTTCGAAGTTGCGTGGATGTAGCTCGTCATAATTATCCTGTCGCATCCTGGAAAGCAGAGCGATTTGCAGTTCCATGTCCCAAGTTTCCAATCTTAGTCCTTATTTTGTTGCCTAGGTCCATGCCAAATGTTCCGATCCGTATTATCTCTTACGTTGTTTGTAACATGTTGTTTTCCGGGGCGGCTCGTTGGGCCTTCTCCAACCCCCTGTCTCGCCGGGTGACCATCGTGTCAGCTCTGTTTAGAGTCCCACGCTGCCACCAGGACATTGATCAGCCGCTCCTAACATGGAGTTCATACGCTGTTTTGAGCCGCACCATCTTGGTGAACAGACGCTCGGGTTGGCGAAGCATTTCCTGCACCGCCGGAATATGGTTAACGCGCCAATGATCGCGTCGCACCTTCTTACTTAGCTATTGTCGGATGACAACATTGCCCAGGCAACACCAACCATATTCATGTATGTGTATGTATTCATGTTTCAACCGGCAGTCTAGTGTAATCATATGACTCGTGGAGGTGTGAGATAGGAACTTGTGAGGGCCGAAGCTATGTTTGACGCTCCTTCCAGGTTGTCAACTCACCATTTGATGCCCGAACCGAGTAGGTATATTTGTTTATTTGCCCAAATAAATAATCTGTACAAAATTACAGCCCTATCGTACGCGATTAGGGGTGCGTCAAAGCGATCATAGTTTTGTTCTTATGATTTTTTCAAAGCTGAACCACCCTATTGAAAAATCGAGTTTAGGATGCCTTATAAACATTAAAATGATTTACCAAACCTCATTTATAGAATACATGTACACCACATGTGTGTAGCCTACGTAATTGTTATTTATCGAAAATTTTAGGACCCATATGTTTTTTATTTGGCCCTTAGTGAAAAATGATCATTTTTTAAAATTTTCGATTGTTTTTTTTTGGATTCCTCAGGAACTTTTACATAAAAAATCGAAAACATATTTTTATTTTGAAGAAAAAATCTACTTCTAGTTTTTAGTGCTACTTATTATGTCCCAACAAACAATTTTGTTGAATACCAGCTTATTAAGTTATATTTTCCGAAATTCGCTTAATTAGCTATAAATTAACAAAATTGTTTATTAAGGTCGGGTGCGTCTCCATTATGCAGTGACTTTTCAATGGAGACGCAAGATGATTTCATTGAACGGCATTTTGGCACCACAAGAACAAAAACAACAACAATGCTATGCTATACTAGTTAATTCTTGCTGCTTGTCCTAAGGTGGTGCTCATTTACTGATGTAAATGAGCACTACCTTCCTACAAGCAGCATGAACTCACTAGCATAGTATAGCATAATTGCCCCCGTGCATAAAATATTTTGTAATCAATAATAAAAAAAAATTTATATAATTTTCGCGAAAGTCACCTCGTTAAGGATGACACGTGTGATAATTGATAATTATTTTCACGGGAGTCATCCTTCTGAAGGTGACACGCATGAAAATATGGTCATTTGGGTCATTCCTCTGAGAGTGACACCCGGGGCGGGTGCCGTCTGGACGAGGGATTTTTTTTCTAAATTTAAATCGCACCCTTAGCCCATTTTAAAACTGCGCATCCTCGAAAAAAATACATACATTGCCTACTTTACAATTTAAAAAAGTGTAAGTCATTAGACAAAAAAAGTAGGAGGGTGGTATTCAAGACACGACCGCATGACGTTGACTACCGTATTCTTATATTCCATTCAAACAAAAAGTAGAGGGGATTGCAACGCTTCTATTACAAAACTTCGAGGCACCAAAAGGTGCCAGTTGCCGATTATTCTTGTTTACTGGTTAGTCCTTCCAGAATTCCAGCCATTTAAGTATTTTGCAGTAGCCATGTACTAGAGCAAGATCGCGCCAAATCACCGATGGTCGAATATCGACCATTTTTGATTTGAATGAAACACACGTATTTGGCTCAGCAAACTAAGCATTTTCCACAGATGGAGCGATTTTTTACACCCATGAGTTACATTCTAAAAGGGCGTATGCCTTTTGGCATAGGTTTTATTCGAAGCATTGTAGCCCAGAAACCGTCTGAGAATGAGTTATAGGGAATTAAAAATGCACCATGAAAAAAATATACACTGTACAAAAAAAAATTTTTTTACCAAAAAAAATTAAAAATAAACATTAAATTTTAATTTAAAAAAAAAGAGTTGAATTTTTTTCTTATTAGTATATTTTTGATCAAGCATTCCAATGAACGTATGGTTTTTGCTGGAGAACCATGGACAAATTAAGAAAAACGTGTATATTCCCAAATAATTATAATTTTTCGAGCTTAAATTAGAAATAACTCGAAAACCAATGCCTCTAGAATGTTAACTACCAAGAGCTTTTTGATTTGAAATGACTCTCTGCATCTTTTAAAATCATCAGAATACAAATATTTTGAAAAATGTTTAAATTAGAATTTTCATAAAAAAATTAATCTACCATAAAAAAATTATTTTTCATTTCTCCATCCTGGACTTTTTTTTAAAGTTGCGTATTAACGTTAAGTTTCTTTAAAAAAAATAAGAAAAAAATTCAACTCTTTTTTTTTTAAATTGAAATTTAATGTTTATTTTTAATTTTTCTGGTCAAAAAAAATTTTTTTGTACAGTGTACATTTTTTTATGGTGCATTTTTAATTCCCTACAACTCATTCTTGTGGTGACCACCCTAGAATACAACCCTGTCTGAACAACTGGCTGGCTCAGTGTTCTGACGCAGAGAATAAATCAGTTTATAGTTGACTGTCGAAGAGTACACCTCGCGTTTTATTTACTAGCGTATCACCAGTCCCGTTTGCTTTCACAGTTATTTTAGTGGCGACGAGGAAATCGGTTTTTTCTTTCTTAGAAATTCGCGTGTGTACGAACGGTTTCTTTGGTTTTGCGACAGTGTTTCCGTAGCCTACGAACAGTTTTTTTCCGGCGTTAAGTTTGCTGGTGAAGTGGTTTCGCGGCATTCAGTTTGCCGAAAGTTTGTTTCCCGCTGGAGTGAAAAGCGACAGAAAAATAAATAAGTTTTGCCCCGCCAAGTGTTTGCGGAGAGCTAGTGTTGAAAAGCGGTAGTAGTGTTTTTCCGCAAAGTAATAAAAATCATTTAAAAAAAAAAAAGTTTATCCTGGTAAATCAGGTTTGTTTTACTTTTAACAAGTTTTTTGATTTTAATCAAACAGGTTTGCGTCAACGACCACGTAAGTTGTTGCACAGTTTATCTTGTTTTAACTGCATGTTTAAAGTGCGATTGTAAGCCTTTTTCGACTGTTTAGCACGCAGGAGGAATTGCGCTTCATTTTGTTTTTTACCGTGATCGGATAGGCAAAAGAGCCATTTTTGATTTTGCCAAAGTTTATGCTGCACTACCATAATCAAACAGCAGCATATTAAAGTTTTGCATGTAAGTTCTGTTTGATTCAGCACTAACACTAATCATCGGCGGCATTTTTTTTTTGTCTGCTTCATCGCACCGCCGAAACAAATTGTTTTCTTGCTTGTGTTTTTCGTTCCGCACGAAGCGGAATAGGCAAAAGTGTTTTGTTGTTCACAGCTGTTTTTTTTATGTTGAGTTGTGTGGAGATCAAATTCAGTTTGTTTTGATTTGATCGCACCAGTGAAATATACACTGAAAAAAATATTTTTGTAATTTTGCACACTAGTACAAGTTTTAGTTTGTCAATTTTTTTTGCTTCATCATGTCAAGTATGCCGTTAGTGAATCAATCGAGCCGTACGTTCCTGGTCCTATTCCGTTTGCGCAGTTTTTGGAGCAGTTGGACTGGGTGTTTGCGCATCATAAAGTGGTTGATCCGGCGGAGCAAAATGTTTCGTTTCTCGCTACCTGTAGCAGGGAAGTCTACAGTGAGATAAAGCTTCTTTTCCCTGGCAAGGATTTGAAAGCTTTATCGTTTAAGGAGATTACGGATGCTCTTAAAAAACGGTATGACAAGACGGAAAGCGATTTGATCCATCGCTACAGATTCTACAAACGCGAACAAGGGGCGAATGAAACAGCTGTGGATTTCATACTAGCTGTTAAGCTCCAAGCAGAGTTGTGTGAATTCGGACAGTTTAAGGACATGGCGATTCGCGATAAGTTGGTTTGTGGAATCCGCGATGAGGAGCTACAAAGGCGTTTGTTTGATGAGGACGATCTAACCTTGGCAAAAACGGAGAAACTCATCACGAATACGGAAGCAGCAGGAGAGAGGGTGAAAATGATCTCTCGAGATTCCAGTTCGCGCCGTACGAGCGTGTTGAACAGGCTTGGGAATCGGGACAATCGGTCTGATTTCCGAGATTGCTCGCGTGGACGTAGTCGTCAGCCTAGCAGAGGAAGGAGCAGAAGCCGATCAGTTTCGTTTGACCGTAAAAATCGTTCCACTTCAAAGTCACGAAATCTGTTTTGCAATTTCTGTCGTAGAAGTGGACATACACGTCGTTTTTGTTACGACTTGAAAAACAAGAAAAAGTCAGTGAAATTTGTCGATTCTCCAGCAGCAAAGCCAAAATTGAACGAGTACCAGAAAAGTTTGAGACGTCGATTGAATAGATCCGTCTCGGATGACGACGACATGGGCTGTTTGATGATATCATCAGTCAATAGAATCAACGAACCGTGTTTCCGTAACGTTTTCGTTGACGGCTTGCGGTTGAAGATGGAAGTTGATTGTGGCGCTGCAGTCTCCGTCATCAGTTTGGAGATGTACGAGGGGGAATTCGATCACATACCTTTAGAGACGTGCGACAAGAAATTAGCAGTGATCAATGGCAGTAAGTTGAAGGTGGAAGGAGAAATAACAGTAAAAGTTGAGTTTAACGGCCAAGCGAAAACTGTTCAACTGATCGTTTTGCGAAGTGGAAGTTGCTTCACACCTTTGTTGGGACGAGACTGGCTGGATGTATTCATTCCTGACTGGAGGAAGGCGTTTGGAAGCAGCATCAATCAACTGGCAGTTTGCCCGGACCAGATTGTTGCAGAGATACAGAGAAAGTTTGCCAATGTTTTTGATAAATCTTTATGTACGCCAATTAAAGGGTTCCAAGCAGATCTAGTTTTAAAAGATCATACACCGGTTTTTAAGCGTGCTTATGACGTTCCATACAGGTTGAGGGACAAGGTTTTACAGCACCTCGACTGTTTGGAAAAGTATGGAGTCATAACACCAATAGATTCGAGCGAGTGGGCGTCACCCGTAATTCAAGTGGTGAAAAAGGACGGTGGCATTAGGATGGTTATTGATTGTAAAGTTTCTATCAATAAAGTTTTGATTCCTAATGTGTATCCGCTCCCACTAACACAGGATTTGTTTGCTTCTTTGGTTGGCGCGAAGGTTTTCTGTTCTCTTGATCTGTCTGGTGCGTATACACAGCTATTGTTGTCAAAAAGGTCAAGAAAAATCATGGTGATTAACACAATCAAAGGTTTGTTTACGTACAATCGTTTGCCACAGGGTGCTTCTTCAAGTGCGGCTATATTTCAGCGGATCATGGATCAGGTTTTGAAGGATATCGACGAAGTTTACTGTTACTTAGACGATGTTTTGATAGCAGGCAAGGACTATTCGGACTGTGTACGGAAGCTTAATTTGGTCTTAGAGCGTCTTTCTAATGCCAATATTAAGATTAATCTGCAAAAATGCAAATGGTTTGTTTCAAGTTTGCCATTCTTGGGTCACATTTTGAGCGACAGAGGTTTGTTGCCGTGCCCGGAAAAAGTCGAGACTATTCGGAAAGCTAATATTCCGAATAATGTTTCTGAACTGAAGGCATTTTTGGGTTTGGTTAATTACTACGGGAAGTCCATACCCAATTTGTCCTCACGCCTCAGCTGTTTGTATCGTTTATTAAAAAAAGACGTTAAGTTTGTCTGGGACTCAGATTGTAGTCGAGTGTTTGAAGACTGTAAACAGGCGTTGCTGAGTTCAAAGCTGTTAGAGTTTTATGATCCGAGGAAACCTGTTGTCGTTGTAACAGATGCATGTAGTTATGGGTTAGGCGGCGTAATCGCACATCAAATCAAGAATGAGGAAAGACCTATTAGTTTTGTTTCTTTCAGTTTAACAAATGCACAAAAATCCTACCCAATTTTGCACTTAGAAGCATTGGCAGTTGTTGGCACCATCAAAAAGTTTCATAAGTTTCTTTTTGGCAAAAAGTTTACTGTGTATACTGATCATAAGCCATTGATTGGAATTTTCGGGAAGGAAGGAAAAAATACGTTGTTTGTGACGCGTCTGCAGAGATATGTAATGGAACTGAGTATTTACGATTTTGACATTGTTTACAGGCCGTCAACAAAGATGGGCAACGCAGATTTTTGCTCATGATTTCCTCTTCCTGAAAATGTTCCGTTAAGTCTGCAAAAGGAATACATAAAGAGTTTGAATGTTTCCAATGAGTTTCCGTTAGACCATGCTTTGATTGCGAGTGAATCACAAAAAGATCCGTTTTTGCAAAAAATTGTTTACTACATGAAGCATGGTTGGCCACAGAAGTTAGATCGAAGTTTTTTTAGATGTATACGCACAACACCAAGACTTGGAAGTAGTAGAGGGTTGTTTGCTATACCAAGACCGTGTCGTTATTCCTGATAGTTTGCAAAAGAAAATTCTGCGTTTACTACATAAAAATCACTCAGGAATAACCAAAATAAAGCAGATGGCCAGAAGAACAGTTTATTGGCATGACATGAGTATTGACATTGAAAATTTTGTTAAAACTTGTTCTGTGTGTTGTCAAATGAATGTTGTTCCAAAGCAGGTACCACATTCTAACTGGATCCCTACAACAAAACCGTTTACCCGCATTCATGCGGACTTCTTTTATTTCGACAAAAAATTTTTCCTGGTCATTGTCGACAGTTTTTCAAAATGGCTTGAATTTGAGTACATGAAGTTTAGTACAGATGCCAGTAGTGTGAAGTCGAAATTTATCAGCGTTTTTGCTAGATTTGAGTTGCCGGACGTAGTTGTTACGGACGGAGGACCGCCGTTTAATTCTAAAGAACTTGTTGACTTTTTTCAAAAACACAGTATCAAGGTTATGAAAAGTCCTCCGTATAACCCCTCGAGTAACGGACAAGCAGAACGTATGGTAAGAGTGGTAAAAGAAGGTTTGAAAAAGTTTTTGTTGGATCCGGAGATGGCTAGTTTGAACACAGAAGATCTGGTGTCATATTTTTTGTTTGGTTACAGGAATACATGTTTAGAAGGTAGTAGTTCTTTTCCTTCAGAGAGACTGTTTATCTATAAACCCAAAACGCTGTTGGATTTAATCCATCCTAGGAATAGTTTTAGGAATCATCTGACGAAGCGTGATAATGTGGATAAATCTGTGTATAGATATAATACCAAAGATTATCATAAACCTGACTGGATTGACAAGTTGCGCCCAGGAGATCTAGTATACTTTAAAAATTTCAAACCTACTGACATTCGACGATGGCTTGAAGCAAATTTTTTAAAACGTGTTTCCTTAACAACTTTTCAGGTTTCCGTCGGAGGTCGGGTGTATCTGGCGCACCGCAATCAGCTGAATCTGGTTGGAGCTCGCAGAAATCGTCACGGTTTGATTATTGCGAGGGAGGAAGGAAGGAGTGTTAACCGGAAAAGAGCGCGCGATGACGATGACGATGAAAGCGTTGACGACGATGCTGGCGGATTCCTTGGTTTCGCAGCAGATTCGTATATCTACCGAGGCACATCTGACGATCATCCAATGGTTTGTGATTCGGAAGGTGGCGGCACATCGGCGTGTTTACCGCCTGAGGAAGTTGATCCCCAGGAGGGCCCATCTACGCGACAGTGGTCGCAATCGAATCAACCGTCAAGTTCAAGTTGTCATCCAGAAAGTTTGCGTCGCTCTAGTAGACCGAAGCGTCCTAAAATGGATGTTGATTTTATATATTAAAACAAACATAAGTTTGAGTTTATGGCAGTATTGTTTCGCCACTATCTGAAAAAAAAGTTAAAGCGGCAGTCATGTTTAACCGCATTCAAAAAAAAAATGAATACCTATATGGCAGTGAAGTTTGGCCATTTTTAGAAAAAAAAATTGTTTCAACTAAAGGGGGGAGAACTGTGGTGACCACCCTAGGATACAACCCTGTCTGAACAACTGGCTGGCTCAGTGTTCTGATGCAGAGAATAAATCAGTTTATAGTTGACTGTCGAAGAGTACACCTAGCGTTTTATTTACTAGCGTATCACCAGTCCCGTTTGCTTTCACAGTTATTTTAATTCTCAGACAGTTTTTCTATACAAGCAACGGTTTCTGGGCTACAATGCTTCGAATAAAACCTATGCCAAAAGGCATACGCCCTTTTAGAATGTAACTCATGGGTGTAAAAAATCTCTGCACCTGTGAAAAATGCTCAGTTTGCTAAGCCAAATACGTGTGCAAAGTTTCATTCAAATCAAAAATGGTCGATTAAATTTTCGCGTATTTCCAGGCGATTTGAAATGATTCTGCTCACTACTAACAGCCACCAGCATTACGGGTGAAACCGGCACGAGATGACCGGTACTATTTTGTCTTTCCTTCTTTCAGCTGCTAACACCTAGCGTCCGTATGTAACCTGTACGGTTTAGTAATGAAACTGATGGGGTGAAATGTTCGAACGGTACCTTTTATACCAAGTCTTCGTCAGTTAGTTAGATAGAAGGAGGGGCTAAGTAGAGAATGGATTGACAAAGAACGCAAATGAACATCGGAAACAGAAAGTGACAACAACAATAACAACAAAGTCAGATCGATTGTATCCGTTAGTGTCGACTGTGCTTGGAAAGAGAGGTAGTGATTGGCTGCGCGGTATGATTTAGACAATCGATATTAATTACCAATTTTTCAATAGTGTATCTCAAACAATAGTTTGTTTTTGGTACATAAATTTAACCGTAAAAGAATTTCTGATCGATTGATGCCAAAACCTCGAAAACCTGATTATAAATGACTGAAAAATGAGCGCTCAAAACCTGACCACTTTTCCCTGGTTGCATTACTAGATTTTCAAATTCAGGTACCTAACTTCGATATAGACGTTAGTCAACGTCAAAAGTGTAAATAATTCATACCTAATAGTGGTTAATAATTTGTATCACACAAAATTTCGTGTTTCAATTTGTGCACTTTTTATCTAACTAATCACAAATTGAAATTTGTGAAACGCAAGCTAAATCTTATGCAACAAACCGTACGCCGAATGAAAATTATTGGCAATTAAAATGGAAACAAAAATGGTACGCATTGGTTTTGCATCATCTCGCAAAATTATGCGCTCGAAAAACTGGTGAAATGAAAATCACGCGAACGAAGCCTCTAAGTAGCTGGCCTTTAAGAGA
Organism: Wyeomyia smithii; assembly: GCF_029784165.1. Classification (NCBI taxonomy): domain Eukaryota; kingdom Metazoa; phylum Arthropoda; class Insecta; order Diptera; family Culicidae; genus Wyeomyia; species Wyeomyia smithii. Next base: position 136,608,246 of record NC_073695.1, read on the forward strand.
CACATCTAATCACATTACCATTAGATCGTGTGGTCATTAAACTTTGAAACCTTTGTATTAAAATAGTCGTATTGGACGCAACCACAATAGCACGCGTGCCCTCTCCGATAATAAACTAAGGAGCGTCTGAACGACTTCACTGATACGACGAAAAAGCTAAGGCACCTATTTAATAGAAAAAGTGGTGGAGTGTCATGTACGCAAAGTTCGAACATTTAAAAAAGTGCATATTTGCATATAAAAACCAATAGAGTTCTCATACAAGCAAAAGAGCAGAAAGTTGTGAATAGTAGGGTTTAACAATTATTTTATTTTTCATCTTCTAATCTTATACTGCATGACGAAAATTCCCACATCTAAGGGTTGTATTACGAAAGCTTCGACGAGCAGCTCAGCTCATTTGAAATACATGGCCTAGTCGAGCCAACTAAGCATCTGCATTTAGGCCCTATTCACCACAATCACAAATCCATCGTCCACCTTTGCTCACTAGACCTTTTTGGGAAGTGGCACCTGCACTTTCGTAGACAGTGGCACCACCAGTCCTGTTCTTAAAGGCCGTCGCCAGTCGCTGGAATCGCATAACATCAGCACTATGAAGGGCGACCTGACGCAAGTCCCGTAAGTACGTTTGCCATTGAACATGTTCTGCATGATAGGATGCTTCAGTAGCGGCTTGTTCTGCAATTAAACCCAAAAAAAACCTTAAAAGCAACTGCACACAGGTTCGCGAGAAAAAGTTACATTGGTGGTATCAGTTTTGGCTAGTGGATATAGTTAAATAATAAATATCAGTTTGTCATTTCCTTTAATATAGAAACAAACTAACCTGCAGTTTATGCCGCTTGTAGACCAGGCTGATTTTCTTATCGGCGACCGTCTTTTTGTGGACCAATTTACTTTAAAGGAACGAGCTCAGTTGGTCGTGCTCCTATAAATAATCGGTTGCTTGAGAACGGGGAGAACTATTCTACAACAAAAGAACACTTACCGCGAAATAACTCCTGCCGCATCACTATCCATGTTTGTCGGTTCACACTTGGTCACACTTCTACTTATCACAAATATTAGCAGAATAAACTGCCTAAAAATGCTGCTCAACTTGCCTACAAAATGTAAATAGTCAACTTTTAATGCATCATTCAGGTCCATGACCCGCTTATGTTTTTGCATCGGAGTTCGTAAATTTGGTTCCAATTGCATATTTCGCCAAACAAATTTCATTTTTAAAAGGGAAATTTTAGATAGGCACGATTATCTTGTGTTTTATGCATACGTTAACTATCAATGTTTATCAAAAAAGACCATTTCATTGCGCAAATTATAATAAAAACACATTTAATTTTCATTCAGTAAAAACTGTTTGCCGTCAGGAGCCTCGCTCAATCGGTTTGACACACTTGACATTTCTCTCCTGACGTTTAAACTTGTTCTAACCCTTAGTCTAGACATCAATCATTTTTGCATAGACATCCACCTTTTTCATATACGTATCGCATTCGTATGCGATACGAATGGATTCTTATGGTCTTTGTACGTAAACAAGAATGACATTTCCGAACTCATTCGAATCCATACTTTCGTACGAATGTAGGATACGGCCGTAAACAAGAATGAAGGTGACTTACTAACTTCTACAGATAAGCTTGGCAAATACAATTTTGTTTGGCGACAGGAGTCAAGATTTGTCCACAACCTGTTATGCTCAGATAAAGCCCAAAAGCAGATCTTTTGTTTTATCCAAGACTCAGGAATAGGTGCCGCGGGCTCAGGACCCACAAAATTGTTTGATGCACCGCTTCGGGCAAGCTCGTCTGCCCATTCATTGCCACCAATGTTAGAGTGTCCAGGGACCCAAAGAATATTAACAGTATTCATGATGCTAAGTTCTTCTAGACAAGTGCGACACTCAATGACTAGCTTCGACCTAGAGTTGTGAGAACCAAGTGCTTTGACAGCAGCTTGGCTATCAGAATAAATATAGATTATTTGCCCAATTACCTTTTGTTGGAGGGCTGCCAGCACTCCACAAATAATAGCAAAGATTTCAGCTTGGAAGACTGTGCAGTAGATACCTAATGAAAAAGATTGTTGCAATCTTAATTCACTCGAGTAAACTCCAGCTCCAGCTTTTCCTTCAAGCAGAGATCCATCCGTATAAATAACAATATGATCCGAAATTTCTCTTTCTATGCGGCCTGATATCCAATCATAACTCACAGGTAAAGAGGTACTGAAATCACCATAAGGAAAACTCATAGGAAGAGTCATATCACTTGGAGCAACTATAAGTTGGTCCCACGAAAGCATGTGTGACCACACACGTGAATGGGAATTGTTATTATTGATATCATAGTCCCAAAATCCATTTGCTTGTAACCGGTATGCACATGAGTAGGCTTCCTGTTTCAAGAAAATTTGCAACACAGACCTCAGAGTCAAAGAAACGAAGTGGACGAGCTTCAGTGATTCTCCTTTTTTTAGTAAAGAATACAAGTGATGTTTTATTGGGATTTACAGAGAGCCCAACTTCACGACACCACTTTTCAGTTTCCTTTAAAGCCTGTTGCATCAGATTAAAAATTGTGCTTATACACATTCCAGTAATCATAGCAAGATAATCATCAGCGAAGCCATAAGAAGGAAATCCTAAGTTATTTAGTTTTCGTAACAGACCGTCCGCTACGAGATTCCACAGCAGAGGTGACAAAACGCCTCCCTGGGGACATCCTTTGATGCATTGTTTTCTTATGTACGTTCCTCTTAGCGATGAGTTAAAATAACGATTTTTTAGCATCTCATGTATCCACGTCACGATGAATGAGGGTATTTCATGAAAGTGTGCCGCATCAACTATAGCATTGAATGGAACACTGTCAAAAGCTCCCTCAATATCTAAGAAAACTCCTAAACAGGATTGCTTCCGTGAAAAGGCCTTTTCTATATCATGGATAACACGGTGTAAGAGAGTGTAATGAATCTAGGCCCAACCGTCACCAAACAGTAACGCATGGCCCCACTGATCCCTCACCACGGGCGTCACAGGAAAGAGCGGCAAACAGAACCACACACACTTCGATTGACGCTCCTCGTACAATGGGGATCCTGCCAGTTTCTAAGATAAAAATGAAACCTTCCATGCATATTAACTTTAATGTTAAAGCGTGGTACGCAGTTGAAAAAAAAGAGGTTCACGAAATGTTGCCCTTTTTACCAAACGGAATTTCGGCAGCTGAGAATGCTTCACAGTAACGATATCTGACGTGAGTGAGCGCATGATTTTTCTTTTTTTCTAGAACACTCGCACACTCTTTATTACCGCGATCTGGTGTGAGAGCAGGGATGCCAGGTAATTTTTCCAAAAGTCTGGTCCGCGAAAATATGTCTTCCTACCCGAAGCCCGAAGGCTGAAAAAACTTTCCCGCAAATCGAAAACTGTCGAGCAAAAGAAAAAAACAGGTCACCACTAATGCAAAATTCGAGTCGTTCACATATTTTTCAATGTCTTCACATGTTTTCTCCAAGGTCTCCACGTTGTCGTCACAAAAATGGATGTCTTCATCGTACACTCAAAATATTTTTCACGTTATTTTTACGTTAAACGTTCCTATACTTGTTCATTTCCTGTCATTTTGCATGATTTATGTGACAAACATAACATCTACGTGAAAATATCATGCATACCATCTACGTGAACTTGACAACGTCAAACAGGATATATCGCGTGAATTCTCTGTGCGAAATGATCCAGAAATCAAAATGGCGAAGCTGTTGTCTGATTCTGAACATAGAGCAGAATTTCTGGATGGCTTGCAAATAAGTGAATTTTCGAAAAATCCTAATAAACTCGAGACTTGAGCTTAAAGGTTTCACACAGCTTCAGTTCAAAGGTGGAAGAGTTACCTGAACGAAAACAGCTGCAGCGGCTAATAACAATCCCCGGGCAAGTCGTAATATTTATCAGTTTTTTTGTTTATTTATTCATTCACGAATTTGCATGCCTGAGTGATATCAGATAGCAATAACGTTTTACGAATTGTACAATTTTCATTTATTTCTCTAATTTTTATGAGCTAGGAAACGGGTTTTAGAAATTATCAAAATATGTTGCGTAATAAATCAGGAATGCAAATTCGTCGTTTACCTCGTCGGAAACCGATAATTATTTCTTTTGATTTCATGAACTCAAATGACAATCACGTAGAAAACGATAGTGAAAAATATTCACGGTACTTTTCCGGTAACTAGAACGTGAAAAATATTTTGAATGTAGGCTAATATCTTCCAATCTGGCATCGCTGGGTGTGAGACGACCAACGAACTGCCTGACACTTTCAGTACCTGAATAATGTCAGTGCTAATTACTCCGTGCAAGAATAAGTGACATTTTGCTTCACAGCATTGTTCACAGCAAGTGAACTTTGTTTTCCATTTCGGTTTATGATTTCTTTTTAGCTGCGTACTAGCTACCAGAAGAAATTTCAGTGCCTGAATTTTACATGGGATTGAGATAGGAAAATGAATTCCTTTTTGAACTGCATACTGCGCTTAAGCAAAGCAATAGAATTGTTTTATTTCTTATTGTTTGTTCCTTTAGCCTCATCTAACTTCACAGTCTTAATGAGGGGTGATGGGAAAGGCTTTTGTGTATAAACCTGGAGTTTCCAGATTTACAACAAACGCGTAAAAACCCCATATCTTTTGCACAATTTTACATAAAATTACTGTTACAGAATTACATAACACAATTACAATCTAATACATAAACAGTTTTGTCAGGACAATAAAATTGTGCTCCTAACCCTTGGGTTGCTGTCTGGAACCTACGTAGTTAGGCGGTTTTCTCGGTTATGTTGCAGTGTGTACCGGAAAAAAGAGAACAGGAAGCAAATGCTTTCACGAGATAAAGCAGTAGACAGGGACTCACCTATCTCTGACAATAGACTCCAACTGGTGACGTTTCAGTTTGTTTTTGAACACCTGTACTGATATAGTGTAATCGAATAGCTCGTGAACCCCATTGAATTGTCGACACATCGAAATTATCGGTTCATTTCGTCCGTATTCGGTTCTCCGGAACTCCAATCTCAGCGGCTCTCTCCGTCGTAGGGGAATTGATGGCACATACAAATTTAATTGGTCCAGTATTATAGGAGCGTCAACAACACCTAGTAACAGTTTTGCCGCGAATATTGCTCTGATGGTGTCACGCCTGCTGTAAAGTGTTTCCATTCCAAGAAGCCTGCACCGGATGTCGTAATGCGGTATGCTGGCTGCATTGTTCCATGGAAGCAGTCTGAGAGCAAACCTCGTGAATTTCTTCTGGACAGCTTCGAACAGGGCGATCCAAAGATCCGTAGAAGGACTCCATACTACACATGCAGTCTCGAGTGATGATCGTACAAGTGAATAGTACAGTGATCGTAAACTGTATGGGTCGGTAAAATCTTTTGTAGTCCGCATGATAAATCCCAGATTGCGGTTTGCTTTTGCAATTACGTTTGAGTAATGGTCGCGAAAGGTGAAACTTGTGTCCAGGATGACCCCCAGATTCTTTACTGAATCTACACGCTCAAGTTGAGTGCCACAGATTTGGTAATCCCATATAATTGGTGCAGTTTTACGGGTAAACGATATGATACAACATTTTTGGGCGCTGATAGTCATGCGGTTTCTCAGGCAATCTTGAAAGAGATCGATCGTCCGCTGAAGTTCCTTGCAGTCTTCAATGTTCCGTATTATTAAATATATTTTCAAGTCGTCAGCATACACAAAACTAGCCCCATGTGGAAGCAAGCGGAATATGTCGTTTAAAAATAACGAGAATAATAATGGACCAAGGTTGCTACCTTAGGGAACGCCAGAGCTGTTTGTGAAATAATCGGATTTCACCGCAGCAAGCTTTACGCAAAGCCGGCGGTAAACCAGGTAAGATTCTAGCCAACGTGTGAGAAATGATGGGGCTCCTAAACGGTTCAGTTTTGCAATCAGTATTCGATGGTCAACACGGTCGAGAGCGGCCTTTAAATCAGTATATACTGTGTCTATTTGATCACCGTTTTCAATGTTCTTCAGGCAATATGACGTAAACTGAACAAGATTCGTGTCAATAGAACGCCCGGGAAAGAATCCGTGTTGATCCGGCGATATGTATGGTTTGGAAGCAGAACATATGATGTTTCCCACCAGAATCTCAAGAAGTTTGGAACCTGCGCAAAGCGATGTAATTCCGCGGTAATTAGCCAAGTGCTCGCGGATCAGACGAAGGCTGTCGCATTACTCCAAACTCCACTAACCAGTAGTCCTACTCCACCGTTAACAAGCCCCGAAACCGACCAGTGCTGAAATTTCTGCTATGAACCAACAAGAGCCCAAACATCATACACAACCGTACGCCCGGAACACATCAAACCGTTTCCTAGCGGCATCCGCCCGAACAAAATGTGGGCAGAATGGTTCGATTTCATCGAAAATTTTGAAGTTGCGGTGTCATTACATAACGCAAATGATCCAGTTTACAAAGTAAAAGGTAACAGGCCATCGTCAAAGCTGTCAACCTTCGCCCAAGTCTAAATAATCCCGACTGCTACGCAACTTTTGTAAAAAACATTGAAACCCACTTACGCTCAATGACGGACACAGTTGCCGAACACAGAGCGTTCCAAAAGATGAAGCAAGGAGTAGACGAATCAACGGTGGCATTTCACGCTTGGCTTATCAGATATGTCAAATAATGCAGTTACAGCGCCAGTGATCAGAGCAGATTCGTGCGAACCCAATTGTTGGATGGCCTAAGAAACAAGGACTTGGTTAGAGCCGCGCGCACCTATAGTTACGAAACCAACTTCATAGTACAATCAGCAACTCGTGATGAAGCATACAATGCTGAAACTATCGATACCGACATATTGCAGATTGACCAGGAATACGTAGGTGGTCGTAAAAGAATTGGCCTCAACAAGAATCTAGTTACCCGCCCACCAAGTATCGTCGAACAAATCCGGATCCCGAGAATACACCGAGACACCATTTGAACCAGTCGAAACGGATAGACAGCTCCATTCTGCAAACAAAAGGGAATCAAGCAAACATGCGAACACATGGACGCCGGTCACGTTGCCCAAGATGCAATAACGTTTTTCATCGGAACCCGCAATGCCCTGCTTTATCCAGAACGTGCGATAAATGCGGAAAACGGAGGCATTTTGCTACCGTATGTCGATCAGGGCGACTCCTACAGCAGATCGTGAAGCGCGAAGGAATCGAATACTCTGAGGAAAATCACGTCAGCGAGAACCAGCACAGAGTACTTCAAATATACGAAATTTTACTCAAAAAAAATTATTTTGTATCTAACCTAAAATTATCTAGTGTGGTTGGTAACGTCTCCGCCAACCACGCTCGACGCCTGGGTTCGAATCCCACCGCCGACATAGGTGTCGATGGTTGTGAGGTGGCGTGATCCACTCACAACCAACCCAACTGGTCTAGATTCAATCCTAGCCGACACCGGGAGATTTTCTGAGGCGAAAAATCTCTGGGATCACGTCTTCCATCGCATGAGTAAGTAAAGCCGTTGGCGCCGGTCCGTTAATAAACGGGTCGTGAGTTAGGGTCCTGGGTGTGGAGTCGCCTCCCTGGGCGTCAGTGATTGGCCACAACAGTGGCGGAACTAGACCGACGGAAAATAAGCGAGAATAAAAAAAGAAAAATAACCTAAAATTATCTCGAACTCCCCCCCCCCTTTTTTTTAGAAAATAAATGCCCTCACTTTGGAGGATGCGATAGTCGACTGCAGCATCGGATCAGCAGAACCCATATCTTTTTTGATTGACTCGGGAGCTTATGTCAATGTAATTGGTGGCAGGGATTGGACGTTTCTGAAGCGAGCTTATGACGGAGGAATCGCAAAACTGAAAATCACGCAACAGTTTCATATAAAGTTGCACGCCTATGCTTCAGCAAACCCAATGTCGGTTGAACATATATTTAGGGCAACCATCGAGGTCCCAAGAACAACCAAACCATCTATAGTCGCTACATTCCACGTTGTTCCCGAAGGAAAAAGATCACTTCTATGCCGATCCACCGCACACGATTTGAAACTTCTTCAACTTGGCAAAACCGTCAATAACTGTGAAGGCAGTCAAAATAGTGAAGACGCTTTCCCGAAGATGCCGGGGGTACAAGTCAAATTGAGCGTGGACAAGTCGATACCTCCCACCAAGAACGCGTATTATAACGTGCCAGCAGCATTCAGGGAGACTGCCAGAACAAGGTTACATGAGATGGAAAAGCGCGGAATAAATGAAAAAGTTACAAAAGCACCCGCCTGGATAAGCGGTATGTCGGCGGTAGCAAAAGGCAAATCAGATTTTCGGCTCGTGGTTAATACGCGAGCGCCAAATAGGGCCATAAACAGAGAATATTTTAGGTTGCCTTCGGTGGATGAAGTCAAGCTCAATGGCGCAAAATATTTTACAAAATTGGATCTGAAGAACGCGTTTCACCATCTGGAGCTATGCGAAGAATCGCGTGATATTACAACTTTCCTTGCAGAGGACGGTATGTACCGCTTCTCGCAATTAATGTTCGGGGTTAATTGCGCCCCCCGAAATCTTCCAACGAGAAATGGTCCGCCTATTTGCCGATAAAAAAAACGTGATAATTTACATAGATGATATCCTTATTTTCGCCAAAGCTTTGGACGAACTGCGACAAACCGTTAGCGAAGTGCTACAAATATTACGAAACAACAACTTGACGCTAAACACGGAAAAGTGCGAATATGACAAAACCAGCATAAAGTTTTTTGGCCATCAGTTAGACGGCAACGGTTTCCATGTTGATGAAGAAAAAATCAAGAGTGTGCGCAACTTCCGTGAACCTACTACTATTTCCGAGCTGAGAAGTTTTTTGGGGCTTGCGTCATTTATTAGTTCATACGTGGGTAACTTCGCAGAGATATCTCGACCGCTGTGGGAAACCGTAGCAAAAAAATCATGGGTCTGGAATACGGAGCAGGAAACAGCATTCGAGCGAATTAAACAGCGTATACTTCATTACAGAATCGCCTTAGGATTTTTCTCGGAGACGGATAAAACTATTTTATATACTGACGCTTCTCCTATTGCGTAAGGAGCCGTGTTAGTGCAGGAAATCACAACACGTAGCCCTCGGATAATCAGCTTCGCATCCAAAGCGCTCACTGCAACTGCAAGGAGTAGCGTTTATACTCAACCGGTCGCGAGAAGAATCAAAGCGAGCATTAACCCGAGCAGACGGACGGGCACTCAGTACGTACGTATGTACGCGGCCGAGACAACATAGCCGACTCGTCATCTAGGCTATACGAGGGCGAAGATGAACCATACAACGATAACACCAGTCCATGGGAAATCGGAACATTAGAAGCCAACTCAGTGGAAATTCTTACCAAGGAAGAAATTGCACACGCCACTTCGCGGGACAATAGCTACAAATTGTAATTACAGCGTTAGAATCCGGACATTGGTCAAACGTGGATAATGCTTACCGTAACGTACGAGATAACCTGACCGTTTGCGACGGCATAGTCGTAAAGACTGGTTGCGCTGTTATACCGTCACCACTGCGAGAAAAGGCCTTAAAGGTTGCACACGAGGGGCACCCATCGGTAGCTAAAATGAAAAGCATAACAAGACAACAAGTGTGGTGGCCAAGACTCGCATCTGATGTTCAAAAATGGCCCACCCCCATGCAGCGAATTTTCGCCCCAAAAGCCGTGTGGTAAACTGCAATCGCACTCGACTTCAACGGCCCCTACGTTCTACTTGGAAGAATTTCGATACTCGTCGTTATCGACTACAGATCAAGGTTTCTGTTCGCAAAGCCAGTGAAGTCAACTAGCTTCGAAAGCACGCAAAAGGGGCTTGATAGGATTTTCGAAAAGGAAGGATACCCTAAGAATATAAGGTCAGATAACGGACCTCCCTTCAACGGAAAAGAATATAGAGAGTACTGCGCGAAAAGAGGAATTACTGCAATATTTTCTACGCCACTATTCCCCCAACAAAATGGGCTGGTGGAGAGCGGCATGAAAATTATAAATAAAGCAATTTCTGCAGCTATCGCCAACAAAACAAACTATATTATTGAATTACGCGAAGCAGTTAATGCCTATAATGCTGCAGCTCACAGCATAACGCAAATTCCACCCGAGTAAATAATGCAGGGAAGAAAAATAAGGCGAGGCTTACCTCTAATTATTCACGAGAAAACACTCATCGACGATGCGCTGTTAGACGAAAAAGATCGAAAATCAAAACTAGCAGGAAAGCATAAGGAGGATACTCGTCGCGGTGCGCGGAAATGCCGTGTTAAACCCGGCGATGCCGTTATCGTCCAACGTCACTCTCGTAGCAAAGGGCAGTCGCGATTCTCCCCAACAAGATACACGGTTACAAACGAACACAACGGAGAATTGGCCCCATAAGAGTGCGGATGGTCAATCAATGAAAAGGCACGTAACACAGACGAAGAAAGTGCACATTTGTCATAAACATCACCAAACCGATGACGGGAATGTCGCAAATACTAACGGTGACACCACAAATAAAACAGCGGAAGACTGCAACCGCAGAGGAAATCGTGTGAAGAAAGCTCCAGCATATCTGAACCAATATGTACAGTCGGTCAAACAATGAATTTTCAAGTTGTCTAAAACGGAAAGATAAATTTATAATACTTATTCACGTACACACTTGTCTTCACGATTATTTTATCGAAGAAACTCGTTTGCTTTACATTCCCTGGTTTATGCGATGCGACAACAAAGCAAAAAAAACCAAGTGTCGTTGTCATATCTGTTCCGCTTTCCTTTTTGTTCCTCGGAATGTTGTACGCCAAAAAGAAAATGCGTGAAACTTGGTTTCAATATACCATCTATTTCATCAAAACGGATCGGTCGAACCGTAACCGTTTAGAATATGATGATCACTTGTGATCCCGCTTCTCCAAAATCCGTAGCTTTTCCATATAGTGTGAGTCTTTACTGTTAAAGTTAAAACTTATGTAAAATCTTGGCGTTAAATGATGGCGAGTAATTTTTCTTTAGAGAGAGGGGGGGATGTGTGGCATGCGTAACGCAAGTGTAATTAGAGCTTAATGAATCTAGGCCCAACCGTCACCAAACAGTAACGCATAGCCCCACTGATCCCTCACCACGGGCGTCACAGGTTAGAGCAGCAAACTGAACCACACACACTTTGATTGACGCTCCTCTAGGTAAGTCGCACAGAGAGTAATTGTAAACTTTCCTCTTTGATACGCATGTTGCATTTCATGAAGAGGTCGTCTGGACAAAATTTCATTACGAATGTTATGATCGATAATTCTCTCCAAACATTTGAGGAAGAACGAGCTCAAGCTCATTGGCCTAAAGCTTTTTGCTTCATCATATGAAGCACGTCCCCCCTTTGGAATAAATTTGACTTTTATTTCTCTCCAGGATTTTGGAATGTATCCTGTAGCAAGGCTGAGAGGTTTTTCCAGCCCCGTCGTTCAGAGGATTTCAGAGCTTTTTATAAGCTTTCCGAGCTGTTTTAAAAGCAATGATTCCCTCTGTACGGCGTCTGTTCCAAGCCCTTCTGCAATTCTTGCGTAATTTTGCAAGTTCAGTATTCCACCAGGACGTGCCTCGTGTTGATTTAATTGTTCGTAAGGGACAACTTTCTTCATAAGCCTCCATGATGTAGGATGTTGTGATTTCACTCATCGTCTAGATCATGTGGGCTTTCCAAAACAGATTCATACCCGTGAAATTTCGACGCTAGAGCGTCGACATAGGCGTCCCAATCTGTATTTTTTGGATTCCTGAAACAAGTTACCTCTAAACAATCATTGAGATGCTCAAAGAATATAAATCTATGATCAGCCAATGATTCTTCGTTAGAAACCTGCCAATTGTTCACTTCATGAATAACATTATTTGTACAGAGTGTTAAGTCTAGCACTTCCTCTCTGTAGCGGCTTAAAAAAGTTGGAGCACTTCCTATATTTAAAATATTGAAATTAAGAACAAAGATACTCCATCAGGTCAGAGCCCCTGGGATTTATATTTGAACTACCCCAAATTATATGATGGGCGTTTACATCACTGCCCACAATTAAAGGTAAATTTTCATTTTCACAATGTCACAACTTTTTTAAAGTCTTCCGTGGGAGAGGCCTCATCGTGTGGAAAATATGCAGAACAGTAGACATACTGTCTATTGACGTTTTCGATTTTAACATCTATTTTGACAACACAGAGGTCTCTAGTAGTTAAACTGGAGACAAGAGTAGCATTTATTTTTTTATTTACGAGTATGCATGCGCGTGGCATAATTCGAGGAATGGTCATTCCACTTTTACTAAAAATATCAAAGTTAGGATTTATTAGATTACCAACATAGAAGTTTCCATGTTAAAAGTAAGGTTCTTGGACCAACGCAATGTTGGCAGTTCCTGTTTGAATTATTCTGCAAAGATTTATGGCTGCTGTTCGTTTGTGTTGGATGTTAATTCGTGCTACTTTGATGGCAGACATTGCAAATCAAAGTACCACCAATCTAGGATCCCACAACCCACCGACAGCTAGAAAAAACTTTGCAGCGTAATCCGTATTGTCGATTATCGTACTTATAAATTTATAATTTAAAATTGATGATTTTGTCAATATTTTTAAGGAGAAACTTTTGTTAGTCCATCTTCCTATGTTATAAGAGTTAAAAATTCTGATCCATACCTTGAATAAATGTGTAGTATCCGCCGTGTCGTCCAAAAAGTGAATTAGAAACACGCAGGTTTTCAACGTTTCACACGTGATGAAGACATCTATGATGACCGTGATGTGTTTTTTTAATAATTCTGTAAGCGATGAAGTCTTACTGCTCCTGGTTGACTTAAGGGATAAAATAACACGATTCAAAATCAACTTACACGATTGTTTGTTTGATTAGGCTAGAATTTTGCACAGGTTATTATTTTGGGCAAATAAACAAAAAATGCACATGGCCGGTTCATTGAATTCATTTTTCCCATATATCGCATTGCCACCCAAATACTCATATTTAATGATATTGTCTTTTAGGCTGTTATTCAAAAACAGAATGTCGCCATCGAAATACCCAGATTAGGCAATAATTGACCATTTTAGGATGTATTATTGATTGCGGGAGAATTTGTCTCGCAAGATGCATGAAAAACGCCGTAGAAGTGCGCGGTTATAACCAAATGTTGGTGTCTTCTACAAAAAGTGCGCAAATCCAATTTCCGCACTTTTTGTAGAAAATTTTACTGCGATTGGACGTACCCGCACACTTCTACAAGAATTTTTCGCGAGAAAATTTATCGCAATCAACTATATTCAGGCAAACAGAAGTAGTCGTTGTGGGATATGAGTCGGGTTAAAATAAATTATCTTTAAAATTAGTGTCTCATCATGTGGCGTGTAGAATGTGTGAGCACTAACTTGCTAGTTAGAGCAAGCCCACCAGCGGCTAAATTGAGGTTTCTAAAGCTAGTTTAGCAACTCCCACCATAACGCGGCAACCGCACCGGGCGTTGCTATGTTGGTTTGGGAAATAACATTCCTCACCTCGGGTAGTAGCGAGTTATTAAATTTGGCAACGCGATAGCAACGAGCCGAATCGTTGCTATTTGATGAAATGTCAAATTGTTGTTTTTTTGTGCTCGATAGTGAATGTTCGTGATAATATTACGAAGATGATGAGTGTTTCGAATGCGGACTCAATTGGTCGGCCTCGGAAGACGAAGCGTTTTGTTAAATACGTCGTAGGACGCAAGTGTCGGCGTGAACCACTACTCAATTTTAACATTTTGTATAAGTTTTTTATTGAGATGACCATTTTGGTTGGCATTTTGGTCTGCAACCTACACGATGCGGAAAGCTCAAACCCTCACAAGATTGGCCAATATTATTAATGCTCGGGAGTATTACCAACTATTTTCCCGTTTCGTTCGGTCGTTTTATAAAAAACCATTTTTCTCTTTTACCGCTGTTTCAATCTTCAAAAATAACCTAAGATGCGTTCGAAAGCGGCGTTGGAAATGGTCATCGGTATAGACCGGTGTTTCCGATAAAAACATTGTTAAAACGCTGGATGGCACCTTCCTCCGCATGGCCGCCCCGAATCTTTCCAAAAACCATTTTCTTAATCGCGTATAAGGAAATTTGTTCTGCGAAATCATTTTCTCCATCACTAGAATCAACCAAATACTCGAAAACAATTTACGCGTTCTATTTTTAAGTTTTTTTTTGCGGCAAATTTTCAAATATTAATAGCAAACTGTGGGAACCGAGACAGCATGAAATACAGAATACAACTAATGACAGTTCACCAGCTTTGAGTAGAATAGTCATTTAAGCCAACGTTGCGGGACGTGCCCAGTTTTACGGAATTACTTTGAATAAACATATAAGGATGAAAAAATCCATGTACGCACAGGTTAAAAAAACTGCAAAAGAATTATGCTATCGATAACTTGGGAAAACGGAAACAAAGTTTCGTGAAATGGAGGGAACATTTTATGAAGTAGAAATAACGTAGCTCATTCTGGAAACAATTGACTGACGGATAAGTTGGTTATTATGCGAAATACATCACAAACAAACATTTTGCCAACGCTGGCTAGTGACGGTCTTCAGAAATTGGCAACTGCCGGTTTGAAAAAGAAATAGTGGAATTGGTAATCCCAATTAGCAACGACCGGTGCGAAAATCGGTTGCTATCCAAAATAGCAACGGCCAGCGTTGTGAAAATAGCAACTCAAATGGCAACTCACCGGTGCGCTTGCTCTAAGTCATGTAATCTTTGAGATAATAGACTTTCGTTGTTTTTACAATTTCATACATAACGGTCGAAATAAAAGACCGATTATACTCAAATGAAATCACAACCAAACCTGTCAGTTAACACAAAGATTATTAAAAGTAGTCAAGCCATCTTTGAAAAACAAGTGCCTAGTGGCCTAGTGTGGTTGGTAACGTCTCCGCCAACCACGCTCGACGCCTGGGTTCGAATCCCACCGCCGACATAGGTGTCGATGGTTGTGAGGTGGCGTGATCCACTCACAACCAACCCAACTGGTCTAGATTCAATCCTAGCCGACACCGGGAGATTTTCTGAGGCGAAAAATCTCTGGGATCACGCCTTCCATCGCATGAGGAAGTAAAGCCGTTGGCGCCGGTCCGTTAATAAACGGGTCGTGAGTTAGGGACCTGGGTGTGGAGTCGCCTCCCTGGGCGTCGGTAATTGGCCACAAGAGTGGCGGAAATAGACCGACGGAAAATAAGCGAGAATGAAGAAAAAAAAAGTGAATTTGAAAAGTCATTGGCACATGTTTCTTCTCGCAAACTTTTGTACCATATGCTCAATTATTATAAAGTTCATTAGTTAACCTTCAACTAGCCCATGAAATCGATACCACACGCAAAAGTTCAAGCTTTAATCATTCAATGTGTCCTTTCAATTCGCACAGAATTTGCTCTAACTTCGCACAACCAATGCGTGAAACGCATAACGCAAAAGTTGTACAAGGAATATATTGACAGCTTAGCTTAGCTCAGCTTAACTGACTGCACATATCAATGGTTGCACTCCGTGATTGATCCGAATCAGTAAAATTGCACAGTGAGTCAACTGAATGGGGTTGGGAGTGACCGACCATTCTCATTGTACAAATTTTAGTGACTCAATACTTTAAAGGAACAATAACGACGCCGGCCACGTCCTTGCAATCAGGTGGGAAGAGAGAAGGGATGTTATTGTGACCCTTGCTATTTGAAGACCGTGTTTACCTCTGCATCTCCACAAAGGTCACAGCATGTGAATAAAACCAGAGTCATAATTAAATGCAAAATGTTTTGTACAAATGTAATGTTTTTGTTTATTGTTAATGATTGAATAATGTTTTCAAATGACCTGAATCAAATAAATTAAAATGAAAGCGAATCGATGAGACAATAATTTCTTTAATTTGGTCAGTGCCCAACTTATCAATATTGAATGCTGGTTGCACGTTTTAACGATGCCAGCTTTCTGTTGTATACTAACTCTTTTGTACGGCACCGTAAATCATAAACAAACAAATTTCGAATTAGATCATTGACCCGCGCAAGTAAGTTCCGTTACATACTGAACGCCGGGAAACGGGAATGAAAAATCTCATTTCCCGGGAATTCCCGGGAATCGGGAAAGGAAAGAATCCTTAGCAAAAATGAGATTTCAAATAAAGTTTATTAATAAAGAGCTTTAAACAATCGTTTACGATTTAATTACACAGTGCAACAAAAATTGACTTTTTTTCTGCCTTGGCTTTTATATATAACTAGCTGACCCGGCAAACTTCGTCCCCCCTATTTTTTTTATTCTCGCTTATTTCCCCCCTATTGTTGTGTTTAATTTAATAATTTTCATCATTCCAAACTCATTGATTTCTTGCGATTTGTTTATATCGTTTGAAATTATTGATTTTATCGGAATGACAACATCCTCGTTTACTGCCTTTAGTACATCACCTCAACGGAAATATTCATATTGGGTGGTATACAGTTATTTTCGTTGTTTTTCCAAAACTGAAAGTGGTCATCTTCGAATTCAAGATGGTGTCCAGGGTCAATGCTTGGCTTCTATACATCATTTCGATTACGGAAATATTCATATGTAGTAGTATTCGGCTGTTTTCTAGAAGTTGCCATCTTACAATTCAAAATGGTGCCTGAGGTAAATTTTTAGCTTTATGCATCATTCTGGCTAAAGAAACGCTCATATTGGGTGGTAATTGATCACTTTAGGCTATTTTTCAAAAACCGGAAGTCACCATCCTGGATTTTAAAATGGCACTTGGAGACAATTTCTGGCCCCTGAGCGTCATTCTGGTTCAAGAAACACCCATAATAGGTATTATTTAGTGATATTCGGCTGTTTTCCAGAAACCGGAAGTCACCATCTTAGAATTCAAAATGGTGTCTGAGGTCGGTTCTAGCTCCTGTGTATCATTCTGGTTCGAAGCTTCTCATTTTGGATGGAAATCGGCCATTTTTTGGCTGTTTTTCAGAGAGCGGATGTCGCCATATAGGATTTCAAAATTGTATTTGGAGACAATTTCTGGTCTCTGAGCGTCATTCTGGTTAAAGAAACACTCATATTGGGTGGTATTTGGTCATTTTCGGCTATTTTCCAGAAACCGTAAGTCGCCATCTTGTATTTCAAAATGACATTTTGTGACAATTTCTGGCCCCTGAGAAACATTCTGGTTAAAGAAACACCCATATTTGGTTATTTTTGGGTCAATTTCGGCAGTTTTCCAGTCACCAAAAGTTGCCATATCACAACTCAAAATGTTGTCTGAGGTCGATTTGTGGTTTCAATGCTTCATCACGATTTCGCAAATACCCACATTGGGTGGTATTTGGTCATATCTCGCTGTTTTACAGAAACCGTACGTCGCCATCTTGGATTTCAAAATGGCATTTGGAGACAACTTCTGGCCTCTGAACGTCATTCTGGTTAAAAAACACCCATTTTAGGTGGTATTTGGTCATTTTCGGCAGTTTTCCAGTCACCGGAAGTTGCCATTTTACAACTCAAAATGTTGTCGGAGGTCGAATTGTGGTTTCAGTGTATCATCACGATTTTCGAAATACCCATATTGGGTGGTATTTGGTCATATCCCGCTGTTTTTCAGAAACCAGAAGTCACCATCTTGGATTTGAAAATAATATTTGAAGACATATCACGGATAGAAACCGGAAGTTTCCATCTTAAATTTAAAAATGGCGTCTGGAGTCAAAAATTTTTCTTGCTCTCAGAAATCTCAACATATCAAATTTGGTTCCATTTGCTTGATTATTTCTCGAGATGTGCAGAAATTTGTGTGGAACCCCTCCTTTCAGAAGAAGGAGGGGTGTCGAAAGTTTATGAACATATTTGTTACCTCTAAAAACATTTACATGCCAAATTTGGTTCTATTTGGTGGATTGGTTCTCGAGCTGTGCGAAATTTGTGTTTCTTTTGTATGGGACCCCTCCCTTTTAAAATGGGGAGGAGCGTAAATTTGTTATGGATATATTTGATACCCCTGAAAACATCCACCTGCCCAATTTGGTTCCATTTACTTGGTTAGTTTTCGAGTTGTGCATGAATTTGTGTTTCATTTGTATGGAACCCCTCACTTTTAGTAGAGGGAGGGGTGTTAAACTATTATGGATATATTTGTTACCCCTAAAAACATCCACCTGCCAAATTTGGTTCCATTTGCTTGGTTAGTTTTCGAGATGTGCATGAATTTGTGTTTCATTTGTATGAAACCCCTCCTTTCCAGAAGAGGGAGGGGTATCAAACCATTATGGATATATTTGATACCCCTAAAAACATCAACCTGCCAAATTTGATTCCATTTGCTTGGTAAGTTTTCGAGATGTGCATGAATTTATGTTTCATTTGTATGGGATCCATCCCTTCCAGAAGAACGAGGGGTGTCAAACCATTGTGGATATATTTTTTACTCCTAAAAACATCCACCTGCCAAATTTGATTCCATTTGCTTGGATAGTTTTTGAGATGTGCATAAATTTGTGTTTCATTTGTATGGGACCCCTCCTTTCCAGAAGAGGGAAGGGTGTCAAACCATTATGGATATATTTTTTACCCCCAAAAACATACACCTGCCAAATTTGGTTTCATTTGCTTGGTTAGTTTTTGAGATGTGCATGAATTTGTGTTTCATTTGTATGGGATCCCTCGCTTCCAGAAGAGGGAGGGGATTTCAAACCATTATGGATATATTTGTTACCCCCAAAAACATCCACCTGCCAAATTTGGTTCCATTTGCTTGGTTGGTTTTCGAGATGTGCATAAATTTGTGTTTCATTTGTATGGAATCCCTCCCTTCCAGAAGAGGGAGGGGTCTCGAATTACCTTAGTCACCTTTCTTGGCCCCTAAAACCTCTATATACAAAATTTCACGCCGATCGGTTCAGTAGTTTCAAAGCCTATATGGAACAGACAGACAGATAGACAGACAGACAGACAGACAGACAGACAGACAGAGCTGCATTTTTATATGTATAGATTTTTTTGTGTATTTTTATGCAAAACTCAATTTCCCAGAGTTTGAACATATTTCAACTTAAGGGGCAACAATGGCGCCATTTTGAACTTTTGAGAAACCGGTAATGTTTGATGTTTTTTCGACGCCATTTTGTTTTAAGACCGAATATCAAAATTCTAAGAGTTTGTCCACATATTAGCATCTTTATACCCATCTTTTGAAAAAAAAAACAGATCTTAAATCGAACAAAAACTGAGCTCAAAACGGTGATTCTACGAAACCGGTTTTGGCATAGTTTTAGTATATTTCACAAAGCAAAATAATATCGATTATTTCTGAGCATTAAAGGTAATTCGCTAATATCTTAAAGTGGTAGTCAAATTATATCTTCTTTTGAGTAAAAAAGTCTCAGAAATCGAATTGTAGGTGTCTCATCTACGTAAAATGTCAGCAGATAAACCTATTTTTGTATTGTAGGGGAATCGGGGCAAAATCGACATTTTGCTGACATTTTACGTAGATCAGACACCTATCATTCGATTTTTGAGACTTTTTTACTCAAAAGAAGATATAATTTGACTACCACTTAAAGATATTAGCGAATTACCATTAATGCTCAGAAATAATCGATATTATTTTGCTTTGTGAAATATACTAAAACTATGCCAAAACCGGTTTCGTAGAATCACCGTTTTGAGCTCAGTTTTTGTCCGATTTAAGATCTGTTTTTTTTTTTTTTCAAAAGATGGGTAAAAAGATGCTAATATGTGGACAAACTCTTAGAATTTTGATATTTGGTCTTAAAACAAAATGGCGTCAAAAAAACATAAAAAAAATCCAGTTTCTCAAAAATTCAAAATGACGCCATTGTTGCCCCTTAAGTTGAAATATGTTCAAACTCTGGGAAATTAATTTTCGCATCAAACTTCATCAAAAAATCATACATAGAAGCCAAGGCAAATAAAAATGTTGCACTGTGTTATCAATTGAAGAACAAAATTTATTAAAGTTCATTCCAGAAATTCTTGCACAATCGTCTATCAATCGCCTCAGTTCCGCTGACAATTTTTCGTTAGGCCCAAATAATGTAGTTCCCTTCTGCAAAACTTTGCTAAAGATCTCTGAATCACCGCTGGTGTCTGATTTCTAAAATACTTCTAAATCACCGATTCCAGCTCTTGCTACATTTCATTAGAAACTGAAAAGTCCAATACTTTTAGTTTATTGAAGATAAAGCCGAGTGTTTGGCAGCCAGATTTTAGAGCATTTGAATGCCTTCGTAATTAATGTGAAATCGCGGCCACGACCCAAATTACACTGACTAAGTTTTACTAATTTATTCATTTCTGGTCGCATTGATTTACTGGTTTCAATTTTTTTTATCAATTTACAGGTTTCAAAACTTTTTGTCAATAAACAAAGAAAAAATCAAGCAACTATCCGCTTAGTAGTGAACTCACTAGCAAAAATAGGCATGAGACGAAGAAAATATTTCCTAATTAATCGTTTACTAATTAAGACAGCATATATTTTTGACAAATAAATTAAGCAAATAATTTGATATTACACGGCAAGCAAATATTGATCGTCGTTTCAAGCAAATATTTGCTTCGTACAATGCACACCATAAAGCTGCTCTACACCTCTACGACGTAAGTTTCGTGTTTTGATACGATGTTTAGTTTTATTGCAATATTGTATGGAAAATTTTCCGAGGAGCTCGGGAATCCCGGGATCCCGGGAATCATTATTCCTATTCCCGGGATCCGGGAATCCCGGGAAAAGGCAATTCCCGGGAAATCGTTCCCGGGATTGCAAACCCTAGTTACAGCACACTCGCTACCAGGCCTTGCTGAGTGTACTGCAACGCTTGGTGCTCAATTCATACAGTACGCAAAATGCAGCGTTGCGATTTTGATGCTCGTCACTCCAGCTGTTTCCAGCAGGAGCCCAAGTTGGCCATACATGTGAATACACACATAGAATTAAGTATTTCGGCAATTGCATTTGCCTATAAAAGCGAATCCATTTTAATAAAGAAAGAGATTAATTGGTTAGCATCCCGCAGCGATTGGTCTACTCCAGTTCGTTTTACCGGAAAAGCTATAAGAACAAATAAGAGGACTTAATAAGAGGTCTTATCATTGCGAACGGGTTGACCTTCGTCGACTCCGTCATCGCTCTTAGAGAAACCTCCCGAAAATCCGCCGGTTGTTCCGCACCAAGATACTTTATAAGTGTAGTGGTTTGGAGCTGCGTAATACAATCAAAATACGCTAGAGCATCAAATGCCTTATGCCCAACGCACATGCGTTGTACTGGTTCCAAATTCAATCAGTAAATGCGCTAATGTCGCTGATAAATGATTTGGTTACGCACACTCCAACTTTTGCGTGCAATATTGTTCAAATCATTTGTGTAGATCCTGAGATAATGAAGTTTCGTGATTTTCACATATTGATACATTACAGACAAATTTACAATGAAATTCAATAGACTGTTATGAGACAGCAAGACCTTTCATTTGACACTAATTTTATGAAAATCGGTTCCGCCATCTCTGAGAAAAGTGAGTGAGTTTAAGTAGTCTTCGGAATATGAGCCGTTGCGGAACAGAGTGGTCTAAAGACCATTTTTTCAAAAATGAGTTTTTTACATAATCTGCATCTACTCAAGAAACTGATGTTAGGAGACTAGAAAAATTTCGAAAAATCGAATTTTAAAGCTGATTTATACCATGTTGCAATTTCGTCCGAAACAGAATGGCCATTCTGTTTCGAAACAGAGTGGTCTATATACATAAATCGAGGTAATACCATCATGTAACATGTGACATGTAACATGTTACATGTGGTATGTAACTTGTCACTTGTCCTGTAACATGTTACACGTGGTTTGTAACATGTTACACGTAATGTAACACGAAAAATTTAACATGTCAAATATCATGTAATATGTAACATTTTGTGTTACATGTAATGTTACACGTCACATGTTACATGACATGCCATGTACATCATATAACATATGACACTAGCCATTTTGTTCGAGTTAACGTCATTTTTATTTATGTTTATGTACATTAGGGTGCCAGCCAAAATGGTCATCTCGAATTTAAAAAAAATCCCCATACAAAATGTTCACCTGCTCGAAAAAACACCCTGTGCAAAATTTCAGCTCAATCGGACTTAAAATGGGGTGGCGCAAAGCGATTGAAGTTTCGCTTTTTTGAAAACCGGGGGGTACGTGAAATTTCGGGTTTCGAATTTTTTTTTGATGCCAAATGACTTGAAAACGCATGAAGCGTCGAGAATTGGTGTAATCTGTTTTTTTTTTTGCAAAAATTTACTCTCTGGGACAAGTGCATATGCCTTTGAAAAAAATAATTGAAAATAATTTTTTTTTTCAAAAAATGAAAACTTATTTTTCTTGATTTCTATATGATCGGACTGGTTTCATTGTTTTGGTAATCTTTCGTGGGTTTTATTTAAAAAATCAAGTTTTTAAAAAATGAGCCCTTTTGAATAATTAATTTTTAATCTTTCTTCTAACTTTTGAACGAATAATTTTTTTAATGTAATTTTTTTGGAAAGGCCGAATTATTATCTACAACTTTGTCGAAGACGTCACACCAATCAAACGAACCGAAGTGCTTTTTTTTTTATTTTATATTCATTTTTCCAATATTATGAACCTCCCTATGCCGAATAAATGAACCACCCTAATGAAACATAATGTATTCGATGCTAGTTATAGTGTATATCATTATACAAGCTATTTCGAGAGACTAGTGATCAATTTTAAAAGATAAATTCTAAACTTCGCCTTCCACAATTGAAAAAACGAAAGTCCCAGAGAGTAAATTTTTGCAAAAAAAAAAACAGATTACACCAATTCTCGACGCTTCATGCGTTTTCAAGTCATTTGGCATCAAAAAAAAAATTCGAAAACCGAAATTTCACGTACCCCCCGGTTTTCAAAAAAGCGAAACTTCAATCGCTTTGCGCCACCCCATTTAAAGTCCGATTGAGCTGAAATTTTGCACAGGGTGTTTTTTCGAGCAGGTGAACATTTTGTATAGGGATTTTTTTTTAAATTCGAGATGGCCATTTTGGCTGGCACCCTAATGTACATAAACATAAATAAAAATGACGTTAACTCGTACAAAATGGCTAGTGTCATATGTTATATGATGTACATGGCATGTCATGTAACATGTGACGTGTAACATTACATGTAACACAAAATGTTACATATTACATGATATTTGACATGTTAAATTTTTCGTGTTACATTACGTGTAACATGTTACAAACCACGTGTAACATGTTACAGGACAAGTGACAAGTTACATACCACATGTAAAATGTTACATGTCACATGTTACATGATGGTATTACCTCGATTTATGTATATAGACCACTCTGTTTCGAAACAGAATGGCCATTCTGTTTCGGACGAAATTGCAACATGGTATAAATCAGCTTTAAAATTCGATTTTTCGAAATTTTTCTAGTCTCCCAACATCAGTTTCTTGAGTAGATGCAGATTATGCAAAAAACTCATTTTTGAAAAAATGGTCTTTAGACCACTCTGTTCCGCAACGGCTCATATTCCGAAGACTACTTAAACTCACTCACTTTTCTCAGAGATGGCGGAACCGATTTTCATAAAATTAGTGTCAAATGAAAGGTCTTGCTGCCTCATAACAGTCTATTGAATTTCATTGTAAATTTGTCTGTAATGTATCAATATGTGAAAATCACGAAACTTCATTATCTCAGAATCTACACAAATTATTTGAACAATATTGCACGCAAAAGTTTGAGTGTGCGTAACCAAATCATTTATTAGCGACATTAGCGCATTTACTGATTGAATTTGGAACCAGTACAACGCATGTGCGTTGGGCATAAGGCATTTGATGCTCTAGCGTATTTTGATTGTATTACGCAGCTCCAAACCACTACACTTATAAAGTATCTTGGTGCGGAACAACCGGCGGATTTTCGGGAGGTTTCTCTAAGAGCGATGACGGAGTCGACGAAGGTCAACCCGTTCGCAATGATAAGACCTCTTATTAAGTCCTCTTATTTGTTCTTATAGCTTTTCCGGTAAAACGAACTGGAGTAGACCAATCGCTGCGGGATGCTAACCAATTAATCTCTTTCTTTATTAAAATCGATTCGCTTTTATAGGCAAATGCAATTGCCGAAATACTTAATTCTATGTGTGTATTTACATGTATGGCCAACTTGGGCTCCTACTGGAAACAGCTGGAGTGACGAGCATCAAAATCGCAACGCTGCATTTTGCGTACTGTATGAATTGAGCACCAAGCGTTGCAGTACACTCAGCAAGGCCTGGTAGCGAGTGTGCTGTAACTAGGGTTTGCAATCCCGGGAACGATTTCCCGGGAATTGCCTTTTCCCGGGAATAGGAATAATGATTCCCGGGATCCCGGGATTCCCGAGCTCCTCGGAAAATTTCCCATACAATATTGCAATAAAACTAAACATCGTATCAAAACACGAAACTTACGTCGTAGAGGTGTAGAGCAGCTTTATGGTGTGCATTGTACGAAGCAAATATTTGCTTGAAACGACGATCAATATTTGCTTGCCGTGTAATATCAAATTATTTGCTTAATTTATTTGTCAAAAATATATGCTGTCTTAATTAGTAAACGATTAATTAGGAAATATTTTCTTCGTCTCATGCCTATTTTTGCTAGTGAGTTCACTACTAAGCGGATAGTTGCTTGATTTTTTCTTTGTTTATTGACAAAAAGTTTTGAAACCTGTAAATTGATAAAAAAAAATTGAAACCAGTAAATCAATGCGACCAGAAATGAATAAATTAGTAAAACTTAGTCAGTGTAATTTGGGTCGTGGCCGTGATTTCACATTAATTACGAAGGCATTCAAATGCTCTAAAATCTGGCTGCCAAACACTCGGCTTTATCTTCAATAAACTAAAAGTATTGGACTTTTCAGTTTCTAATGAAATGTAGCAAGAGCTGGAATCGGTGATTTAGAAGTATTTTAGAAATCAGACACCAGCGGTGATTCAGCGATCTTTAGCAAAGTTTTGCAG
Source organism: Wyeomyia smithii (assembly GCF_029784165.1). Classification (NCBI taxonomy): domain Eukaryota; kingdom Metazoa; phylum Arthropoda; class Insecta; order Diptera; family Culicidae; genus Wyeomyia; species Wyeomyia smithii. The sequence goes on from NC_073695.1 coordinate 136,633,437, forward strand.
AAGGGAACTACATTATTTGGGCCTAACGAAAAATTGTCAGCGGAACTGAGGCGATTGATAGACGATTGTGCAAGAATTTCTGGAATGAACTTTAATAAATTTTGTTCTTCAATTGATAACACAGTGCAACATTTTTATTTGCCTTGGCTCTATGTATGATTTTTTGATGAAGTTTGATGCGAAAAATAATTTCCCAGAGTTTGAACATATTTCAACTTAAGGGGCAACAATGGCGTCATTTTGAATTTTTGAGAAACTGGATTTTTTTTATGTTTTTTTGACGCCATTTTGTTTTAAGACCAAATATCAAAATTCTAAGAGTTTGTCCACATATTAGCATCTTTTTACCCATCTTTTGAAAAAAAAAACAGATCTTAAATCGGACAAAAACTGAGCTCAAAACGGTGATTCTACGAAACCGGTTTTGGCATAGTTTTAGTATATTTCACAAAGCAAAATAATATCGATTATTTCTGAGCATTAATGGTAATTCGCTAATATCTTCAAGTGGTAGTCAAATTATATCTTCTTTTGAGTGAAAAAGTCTCAAAAATCGAATGATAGGTGTCTGATCTACGTAAAATGTCAGCAAAATGTCGATTTTGCCCCGATTCCCCTACAATACAAAAATAGGTTTATCTGCTGACATTTTACGTAGATGAGACACCTACCATTCGATTTCTGAGACTTTTTTACTCAAAAGAAGATATAATTTGACCACCACTTTCAGATATTAGCGAGTTACCTTTAATGCTCAGAAATAATCGATATTATTTTGCTTTGTGAAATATACTAAAACTATGCCAAAACCGGTTTCGTAGAATCACCGTTTTGAGCTCAGTTTTTGTTCGATTTAAGATCTGTTTTTTTTTTTCAAAAGATGGGTATAAAGATGCTAATATGTGGACAAACTCTTAGAATTTTGATATTCGGTCTTAAAACAAAATAGCGTCGAAAAAACATCAAACATTACCGGTTTCTCAAAAGTTCAAAATGGCGCCATTGTTGCCCCTTAAGTTGAAATAAGTTCAAACTCTGGGAAATTTAGTTTTGCATAAAAATACACAAAAAAATCTATACATATAAAAATGCAGCTCTGTCTGTCTGTCTGTCTGTCTGTCTGTCTGTCTGTCTATCTGTCTGTCTGTTCAATATAGGCTTGGAAACTACTAAACCGATCGGCGTGAAATTTTGTATATAGAGGTTTTAGAGGCCAAGAAAGGTGACTAAGGTAATTCGAGACCCCTCCCTCTTCTGGAAGGGAGGGATTCCATACAAATGAAACACAAATTTATGCACATCTCGAAAACCAACCAAGCAAATGGAACCAAATTTGGCAGGTGGAAGTTTTTAGGGGTAACAAATATATCCATAATGTTTTGACACCCCTCCCTCTTCTGGAAGGGAGGGGTCCCATACAAATGAAACATAAATTCATGCACATCTCGAAAACTAACCAAGCAAATGGAACCAAATTTGGCAGGTGTATGTTTTTAGGGGTAACAAATATATCCATAATGGTTTGACACCCCTCGTTCTTCTGGAAAGGAGGGGTTTCATACAAATGAAACACAAATTCATGCACATCTCGAAAACTAACCAAGCAAATGGAACCAAATTTGGCAGGTGGATGTTTTTAGGGGTAACAAATATATCCATAATAGTTTAACACCCCTCCCTTTACTAAAAGGGAGGGGTTCCATACAAATGAAACACAAATTCATGCACATCTCGAAAACTAACCAAGTAAATGGAACCAAATTGGGCAGTTTGGATGTTTTCAGGGGTATCAAATATATCCATAACAAATTTACGCTCCTCCCCATTTTAAACGGGAGGGGTCCCATACAAAAGAAACACAAATTTCGCACAGCTCGAGAACCAATCCTCCAAATAGAACCAAATTTGGCATGTAAATGTTTTTGGAGGTAACAAATATGTTCATAAACTTTCGACACCCCTCCTTCTTCTGAAAGGAGGGGTTCCACACAAATTTCTGCACATCTCGAGAAATAGTCAAGCAAATGGAACCAAATTTGATATGTTGAGGTTTCTGAGAGCAAGAAAAATTTTTGACTCCAGACGCCATTTTTAAATTTAAGATGGAAACTTCCGGTTTCTATCCGTGATATGTCTTCAAATATTATTTTCAAATCCAAGATGGTGACTTCTGATTTCTGAAAAACAGCGGGATATGACCAAATACCACCCAATATGGGTATTTCGAAAATCGTGATGATACACTGAAACCACAATTCGACCTCCGACAACATTTTGAGTTGTAAAATGGCAACTTCCGGTGACTGGAAAACTGCCGAAAATGACCAAATACCACCTAAAATGGGTGTTTTTAACCAGAATGACGTTCAGAGGCCAGAAGTTGCCTCCAAATGCCATTTTGAAATCCAAGATGGCGACTTACGGTTTCTGAAAAACAGCGAGATATGACCAAATACCACCCAATATGGGTATTTGCGAAATCGTGATGATGCATTGAAACCACAAATCGACCTCAGACAACATTTTGAGTTGTGATATGGCAACTTTTGGTGACTGGAAAACTGCCGAAATTGACCCAAAAATAACCAAATATGGGTGTTTCTTTAACCAGAATGTTGCTCAGGGGCCAGAAATTGTCACAAAATGTCATTTTGAAATACAAGATGGCGACTTACGGTTTCTGGAAAATAGCCGAAAATGACCAAATACCACCCAATATGAGTGTTTCTTTAACCAGAATGACGCTCAGAGACCAGAAATTGTCTCCAAATACAATTTTGAAATCCTATATGGCGACATCCGCTCTCTGAAAAACAGCCAAAAAATGGCCGATTTCCATCCAAAATGAGAAGCTTCGAACCAGAATGATACACAGGAGCTAAAACCGACCTCAGACACCATTTTGAATTCTAAGATGGTGACTTCCGGTTTCTGGAAAACAGCCGAATATCACTAAATAATACCTATTATGGGTGTTTCTTGAACCAGAATGACGCTCAGGGGCCAGAAATTGTCTCCAAGTGCCATTTTAAAATCCAGGATGGTGACTTCCGGTTTTTGAAAAATAGCCTAAAGTGATCAATTACCACCCAATATGAGCGTTTCTTTAGCCAGAATGATGCATAAAGCTAAAAATTTACCTCAGGCACCATTTTGAATTGTAAGATGGCAACTTCTAGAAAACAGCCGAATACTACTACATATGAATATTTCCGTAATCGAAATGATGTATAGAAGCCAAGCATTGACCCTGGACACCATCTTGAATTCGAAGATGACCACTTTCAGTTTTGGAAAAACAACGAAAATAACTGTATACCACCCAATATGAGTATTTCCGTAGAGGTGATGTACTAAAGGCAGTAAACGAGGATGTTGTCATTCCGATAAAATCAATAATTAATAATTTTTTTTTATGTACATTAGGGTGCCAGCCAAAATGGTCATCTCGAATTTAAAAAAATCCCTATACAAAATGTTCACCTGCTCGAAAAACACCCTGTGCAAAATTTCAGCTCAATCGGACTTAAAATGGGGTGGCGCAAAGCGATTGAAGTTTCGCTTTTTTGAAAACCGGGGGGTACGTGAAATTTCGGTTTTCGAATTTTTTTTTGATGCCAAATGACTTGAAAACGCATGAAGCGTCGAGAATTGGTGTAATCTGTTTTTTTTTTTTGCAAAAATTTACTCTCTGGGACTTAGTCGTTTTTTCAATTGTGGAAGGCGAAGTTTAGAATTTATCTTTTAAAATTGATCACTAGTCTCTCGAAATAGCTTGTATAATGATATACACTATAACTAGCATCGAATACATTATGTTTCATTAGGGTGGTTCATTTATTCGGCATAGGGTGGTTCATAATATTGGAAAAATGAATATAAAATAAAAAAAGCACTTCGGTTCGTTTGATTGGTGTGACGTCTTCGACAAAGTTGTAGATAATAATTCGGCCTTTCCAAAAAAATTACATTAAAAAAATTATTCGTTCAAAAGTTAGAAGAAAGATTAAAAATTAATTATTCAAAAGGGCTCATTTTTTAAAAAATGAGCCCTTTTGAATAATTAATTTTTAATCTTTCTTCTAACATTTGAACGAATAATTTTTTTAATGTTTTTTTTTTTGGAAAGGCCGAATTATTTTTTGAAAGGACAAAATATAATCTACAACTTTGCCGACGGTTTATTTGATTGGCATAGTGTATCTGGCAAAGTTGTAAATAATAACTTCGTTCCTCCAAAAAAATGTACCCTGAAAAAAAAAATAATTTAAAAAATATAACTTTTTTTCTGATTTCTCCATGGCCGGTTTTGTTGTTCAGGAAAACTTTCGTAGTTTTTATAAAAAAATCGGTTTTTTAAATGGGCTGTTTTCAATAGCTAATTTATAACTTTCTTTTATTTTTTTTTAAATTAGTAATTTGTTTCCAGAGTGTATATTTTTTTTAAAAAACAAAACTATTATCTACAACTTTGCCGAAGATGTCACACCGCTCAAACGAGCCGTGTTGGCTCTCAAAAATTTTGTAATCATCAATACCTATCCGAAATAGCATTTTCCAAAAATGAGTTGTGTTTCAATAAATTAAACCAATAGCACAAAATGGCATCTTTTGCCTATAAAAACGTCTATGCAAAGTTCCAGCCGATGGGCTCGTTCACGTTCTGATGATGTAAACTTGACAGAAAATGTATGGTCGAACTGTCAAAACGACGCAAACCCAGAAACAACGAGTCAAATGTGTTGCGTATCTGATTGAGATCCCTTTACTCTCATTATCACTGAATAACATCGATACAGTCTTTTGTCCGATTATATAAGGCAGAGTACTGTGTGTTCAATCAAGTGTTGGCAAAGGACATTATTGTGGTAAATAAAACGAATAAATTGTCTGGTACAACATTCGAAAAACGAGTGCAAGTGTCTTAGAGAGTAGATTTTTCAAACAAAGTAATATAACATATTCCATCAGTTTCCACCGTTTCATTTAAAAGTTTAAGACACTTGGAATCGAAAACATTTTTCAAATATTAAAACTCCATGTACCTCCCGTGTGTGATTTCGCAAATGACATGAAAGCATTCAACATTTTCTACGAGACACAATCTTAATTTTGGTTAAGATAATTTTTTTTTTTGCACAGAGTAGTTTGATACATTTTGTAAATTTGTTTTGTAATATTTTGCCATTTTACTTAAAAAATTTTCCAATTCAACATTGCCACCCTAACGACAATGATATAACAAATATTATATTTTCAGGAATTTTTCTATTGGTATTCAGTGAAAAGTGATTTTTTGACGTGGGACACGTCTTTGTTTACTATACTGGGATGCATTCTGTAAAATTGGAAATGAAACGGGCAAATGTTGCGTCAGATTTCAAACGCTAATAACAGCATAACCACATGATGGATAACAATAACCGATATGTTGTTGGATAGATAAAATGAATAACAATTTTGTAATGTGTTAATTATCACTCTAATTTCATTGCTAAGCGGTAAAATTGATAATAATTTCAATAACAAATTTACGCGAATAATGAACCAATTACATGCGAGCAATCCTAGCACAGACGACGTGAATGGACACCATCCGTTCCCTGTGATATTCCCTGTATCAATTTCGAAATAAAAATTGACAGAGTCTCCCCGTCCCAATAGGTCAATTTATTTTTGCTTCCACGAGCTTAGACTAATATGATGTCTCGAAGGTAAAAGTTTTCCTAAAAGTTTGAAACAATACCCATCTTTGAACAATCTCTAAACCTGCGTGTTAGGTACTGTAGAACCTAATAAAAACTGATGTCTTGAAAGGAAACATGCCAGTAAAAGCAACAGTACCAGTGGAGTATAGATCCGCAGGTCTCTCGTCGTCTATGATTGCAGTGGTACTCTTCTATTCGTACTGCAGCAGTGCTATTCGTATTGCAGTGGTACACTTTTGTTCGTACATTTCTATTCGTATGCAATTGAGGAAAAACTACAATGCTGCTGTTGATGGTGATTGAAAGTTTATTTCATAAATATGATTGCCATAAATTACTCAACAAGAATTGTAAATTTTTGCAACGGATATTTATTTAATTTTATCTTCGATATTAACTAAATAATCGTGACCGGATAGTATCGAAAGAGTAAATTCCTAAATATATACATTTATAAAAGAGTAAGAACCTGCGATTTTTTAGTTGATTTAGTAAGATTCGTACAGAATCTCTTTTTACATTTCAAAATTGTTAGATGATATATTATTATTCTAAGCTTTACCATAATAAACGTATATTTCCTGTCTTCGTAATACAGCGAATGTAGTTGCAGGCAAATGAAACAATTGTCAAGCAAAAAATAAAAATGTAATTGTGGATTTCTACGATTTTTCGCTGGAACTTGTTAGGAATTTTGTTCAAAATATTTTCTTATGTTTTCCAATTGATGAACCTTTGTAAGGGCTTCCATATTATTTTGAAAGTAGGATCCATACTAAAGATTTGATTTAGAGTTAAATAAGACAAAACCATTCATTATGATAACGTAAGCATTATTGGATTTGGTTTTTGAGGATATAGAGATAATTCTGACTTTGACGCATTATGAGAAATTCTTGGTGCTTCTTCAACAAGCACGATATGCTTGTGCCTTGTTAAATACATATTTTTTTTGCACAAAAAAAAAATACTAAAGGCATAATATCGCCAAATATAAATGATCTCTCTTCGAGTGTTGTTGAATATATTCCAAAAATTGATTTCCAGGGGAGGCTGAAAATAAACACATTGAATCTGTCTGCAGACTATGTATATTTTGTAACAAAAAATCCCCTAATTACAGTGTTTAGTCCCACGTCACCATTCCAAACAACCCTAGGGCTGTATACCTTGTAGTATTTCATTTTATACTCATTTTTACACAATATTATGAACCACCCTATGTCCAATAAATGAACCACCCTAATGAAACATAATGTATTCGATGCTAGTTATAGTGTATATCATTATACAAGCTATTTCGAGAGACTAGTGATCATTCTAAACATTTTGAACTCCGCCTTCCACAATTGGAAAAACGAAGTCCCAGAGAGTAAATTTTTGCAAAAAAAATTTTTCAGATGACACCAATTCTCGACGGTTCATGCGTTTTTAAGTCATTTGGCATCAAAAAAAATGTTCGGTTTTCAAAAAAGCCAAACTTCAATCGCTTTGCGCCACCCCATTTTAAGTCCGATTGAGCTGAAATTTTGCACAGGGTGTTTTTCGAGCAGGTGAACATTTTGTATAAGGTTTTTTTTTTGAAATTTTCTGGTCACTTTTTCTCCATACGATGATTGGCGCCCTAATGTACATAGACCACTCTGTTCCGAAACGATACGAGGATTACACTGCCCATAAACGCATGAGAGTCACACTGCCAAAAACGTACAACTGAGTAAAACTCAGTAGACGCAGATAAACCCCTGCTTTTTTTCCTTCCTATTGATTCAATCAACAAACAAAAATTTAAAACATGCATTCATCCGAGTTAAATATATGTGGCAGAATACTTTTGTATGCAATAAGGTTATTGTTGTCCCGATTAGTACACTTCAATTGGTCTTTTAATGAAAGTTACTATGATTTTCTACTAGTTATTTTCAGCTCTGAGCCTGTTTTGCGTTTATTTGTAACGTGGGACTGACCAAAATTTATATTTTTTTCATCATTTTAGCAACAAGCATAACTTTATTTGTAAATTTTCGAGAGCATACGTAATGTAAAGAAGTTTCTGAGGTTTATCTCAAAAGTGATGAAAGTTCACATGGGACTGTTATGCATATATGGGCAGTACAGTACAATATAATATATATTATAAGAAGTCAGAGTGGTCTATGTACATTGGTATGGTAAATTCACTTATTTCGCCAAAGAAAATGGTAATTTTATGTATTCACATGTTAAACCACTTCATAACCTTATATTAGAACATTTTGTTCTAAACAAAAGACATCTCTGAGGAACATGAGTGAGATTAAACAGTCTCCAGAACACGTTTCGTTCCATTACTTTTTCACCACTTTTTCACTTTTTACTTTTTCAATTTTAATAAAATTCAAAATTCAAGGGTTTTTTAGCTAGCCCGTTCATTGAAAACCAATTCTGTACAAATCAGTTAAAGTTAAATCTCTAATGTAGTTTCTGAGATAAGGATGTTTCGTGATTTTTACATAACCGATACATAACCTCCAAACTAATGATCCGATATTAAAATTCAATTGGGTCCTATGAGGCAACTAGACCTTTCATTTTCAATTAATTTCATGAAAATTGGTCCAGCCATCTCTGAGAAAAGTGAGTGAGAGTAAAAAGTTGCACATACACACATGCAGAAAATGCTCAGCTCATCGAACTGAGTCGAGTGATATACGACATTCGACCCTTTGGAGCACTTTTATACCAATAGTTTTTGCAGTGATTGCTATACCTTTCTAGGAGAAAGCCAAAAACGTAGCACCAGTTAGGTACTGGTTTGAAAAGAGCATCCACGTTCCCAGCTGCATACAGCGTAATATTCACTATATTTGCATCCACGACATGCAAGATAAGTAAGATGTATAAATAATAGCAAAAACACCCGAACACTTCACATTACTCAAAACATCCAAGAAAAAACACGCAAATTCATTATTTTTCGACCTTCCAGGGTAGGGACTCTCCTTAATTTGGTTTTACATTCTGTTGTCATATTTCATTGTCAATTATTGCTGACGGTTTTTATTTAATAATTTTTATTTTTATATTTCTATTTTTTTATTGTTTACAATCAAATAATGAAGAAGTTAAATATCTTGAAAAATTAACATGCATGTCATTTCATGGTGTGTTCTTCATTCGTCTCCACTTGATCTGTGCTGTTCGTAGAATTATTGCCAATGCGAAATAAATTGCCGTGTTCTTTTACAGTTGTAGTTGTAACTATCTGAGTTGTAGCTGCTGGCATTATTGGAGTTGTTAATTTGTTGATTAAAGCTGTAGCACAAGAAGGTCGCTCGAGCGTTCCTAAAATGAAAGATATCAATCATGAATGTTTGTTGTTTCTATTAGATGTTTTCCTGCATATACTGAGGAAATAAATCGATCGAATGCCATACGGAATACTTAGAAGATTTGGTTTCTGCAATACCATGTTTTTGGTATCACAATCCCGAATTCAAATTATCAGGTGTACTACTAGGAAATCGCCGTTTTTCATAATCGGCACCAGCATTAACAGTCGGTAAAAAAGGTCACATCAGAAACGTCTTATCGTAAGCTAAGGCTATAATGACAACTGCAAATCATCACACTTATCAAATTTCGATTGTCGTTCTTTGTTTTGTTGTGTGAAAATGTCGAAATCCAAGCCACCTTAAAACCTCCCCGCAAAAAGGAAAGCATTATGTGAAGCCAAATTGTTATTGTATCTTCGAGTACCCCTCATACTCTTGATTTGACAATAAACAGACTTCAAATAAGTTAATTTAACGTCGAGATAAACCTTCTTAACTATTGTAGGGGAATTAGGGCAAAATCGACATGTTCCTGACATTTTACGTAGATCAGACACCTACCAATCAATTTCTGAGACTTTTTCTCTCAATATAAGATATAATTTGACTACCACTTTCAGATATTAGCGCATTACCATTTGCTCATACTTACTCGATATTATTTTGCTCTGTGAAATATACTAAAACCATGCCAAAACCGCTTCCGTAGAATCACCGTTTTAAGCTCAGTTTTTGTCCGATTTAAGATCTGTTTTGAAGTAGAATACTTCTCTTAGGAAGTTCGGTTACATAGGGATGTGAAATGAAAATCTAAAACCGAAGAAAGTAAAAATATGTCCAATTTCAAATGCCAATAAATCGGTTAGCATTCGATGGATTTCCTTCGTTCTTGTAGCAATAGAGTGGAAAACCTTCTAAGATTCTTCCCAAAAAAAGATAATTGTAGTTTTATTATTCGCACTATTGTACTATTGAAAATAGTCAAGCCTTGTCAAAACGAAAAATTCAACCTCTGATTGGTCGTTATATGATTGCTTCCCAAGCACGGTCGACAGAATCATATACCTTGCAATTGAAAACATGATATTTGGCTTATATAAGAACCTGTTTCAGCCGAAGCCGCTCATAATAGTTCTAGACAGCGACAACAGCAGTCGTTCTTTCTTAGCAGCAGCACTAGCCCTGTGGTTGGTCACCACGTCTCAGGAGCAGCGCGGTTCTTTTCAGCGTGTGTCGCAAGACTGCCATTATTCCCCCCGTGTTGAGGCAGCATGAAGATTGCCATCAGGAAATCCAATTTTGAAAATCAAAATACCTTTTTCAAGGCAAATAAACAAGTCATTGAAAGTTAATAATTTTTTGACAACGCAAGCAAGCATTCTGTGTTGGATCCTAGCAATTTAAATCTGTCGCGCCCGTCTAATTCACTGAATGTGGAATAGCTTCCACAGTGCATGTTGTCCGTGTATCTCAATTCCCCCACTGTTAGGGCAGCTCGAAGGTTGCGATCAGCAACCGATTTTGAACCGCAAAATGCCTTTTTCAAGGCAAATAAACAAATAATTGAAGGTTAATAATTTTCTGGCATCAGCACAAGCAGACATTCAGTGCGGGATGGAATCAAATTTTGTTGTAGTTGTCTAAATTTACTTTATTTAGTAAACCCCCCACGGTAGGGGCAGCGCAAAGGCTGCGATCAGCATTACCGACTTTGAACAATAAACTAACCTGTTAGGACGCTTTCACAAAAGCAGTTAGTTCGACTATGCAGAGCTAATATGAAGTCGATTCAATCAATCAGCATGAACAAATTTCGTCGTCTCCCAGCTGCCAAGTTGCAACATGATGCAACACGCAACAGCGAGCAAACGAAATCGCTTGATGTTACAAACCGCAATGAGATACGGGTTAAAACCGTTGCGTGTGTGAGAGCACCATCGGTGTTTATTCGCTGGATACAAAAATCATATGCGAATTGTCGAATAATTTTTCTGAAGAACATTAGGGAATGGAACAACTGAACTGAAAGGTGTGGCCTATTTCGTAGTGCCCTTCGGCCATGAAAGAGTGTTTCTGGGAAAACTAGCTACATTCATTAGTCGGAAGGTAAGCTGGATGGACCGTCCGGGTTGTGCCTGTGCCTGCCTTCAAATTAAACAAATCACTTGCCCTGTGGTTGGTCACCACGTCTCAGGCCTCCGCCAGAGAACGAACGCCAACGCGAGCGATCGGGAGAGATTTTTGCCGTACATCAGCCGGCAATTCCTCTAATGGAAAAGTTGGATCATTTTGTTCAGAAGAATATTACTCTCGGTAATATTACAAAGATGCGATTGCATTTTATCCGATATGGGATTGAACAATTGTTCTTTTGAGGGTACCAGTAGCAGTATGGTAACAGCCTCAGCGGTAGGTGCAGTCGGTACTTCCATGAGGCGGATGTTATAAGGAAGCAAATGGAAGCGGTACGGCAGCGGCACGGGAAACAGTTCGGGTGTGCTCAGACGAGCGTCATTTTTCGTTGTTGATATTATTCCCCACATGAAACGAAGCGCTTTCGTACGATAGCGGCGGTATTAGCGGTAGATGCATTTGCCAACACTTACTCCAGTAAAGCCGTGTCTAATTTTCAATGTGAAAACACCTTTCTATTATGTTGGCCGTGCGCATTAGGCCTCTGCCGGGCTAAACGCGAAAAGCGGCGTGCACCGATTCGCCCGGCCGTAGGTTAATGTACAGCCGTAAGTAGAGCTGTGTAAAAGTATTCTACTTCAACCTTGCGGTCGTGGCTTTGCACACAACCCTCCTGTGATTTTTTTTTAAAGATGGGTAAGAAGATGTTAATATGTGGACGAACTAATAGAATTTTTATATTTGTTCTTAAACCGAAATGGCGTCGAAAAAAAACTCAAAAATTTCCGATTTCTCAAAAATTCAAAATGGCGCCCTTGTTGCCCCTTAAGTTTAAATATGTTTAAACTCGTGGAAATTTATTTTCGCATCAAACTTCATTAAAAAATCATACATAGAAGCCAAGGCAAAAAATTGTTGCACTGTGTAATTCATGTAATCAATGTATTTTTATTTTTTACCGGTTTTTGTTAACCGGTTTGTTGTGACGGTCATTTTCGAACTACCTACATTAGGCGAAATAATGCTCGAACCATGTTGTATGAAGACATGGCGGTATGTCAAAAGCAGAATCGGCCATATTGGAATAAAATTGCCAGTGAGTAGGTTTGTTTATTAACAACTAGGCATAAGAATTTAAATAATTTAAATAATTTAAATTATAAATATAGCGATGCTACACAACTTGCTACCAATATTCATTAAATTAAGAAACAATTTCCAACTTAAAACACCCGAATGTGCGGTATTCAATTGCCTAGTTAGTAATAATTTATTAACAAACACAAAAAAGTTATTCGCTGTTGCATAGTGATGCTTCGTCTCCAACCTTCCAAAGTGAAAAAACGCTTCCTCACACCAAGCCTACTTTGTGGTCAAACCGTTACACCATGTTCTGCTTATCATTATTCGAACTACCTGTTACCTGTGCAAACGTTGAACGGGTATGCAAAGGAGAAGAAAAATTGGGCGGTACTGGTTTCTTGGAGAATTATGTTTTGAAGTTTGTTTTGATTGGGAAATTGAATTTTGTTTACCCTGCCTTGCCTTAACAATGGCTAAACGGACAGGACATTCGTAAAAATTTGACATATGGTTGCTGCTATAATTAACACACCGAAAATTTTTACTCTCTTTCACAGGACATGTGTCCTTTTGCGTGAGTTTCCACAATAAAGGCATTTTTGGTCTATGTTACAGAAATTAGATCCATGGCCATATCGTTGGCAAGTACGGCATTGGGTGATATGCTTTTCACCTCTGCCAAACTTCCCTGCCAAACAAATTTCCCATTTTACCCGCACGCTATATAGAGCATGTACTTTTTCAAAAACTTTTGGATTGTCAACCTCACTGCGGTTAAAATGAATTAAATAGTTTACAAGAAAAATTCCAGTTCTCTGACTGTTTTCACCTCGTGATTTTTGTTTCACTAGAATTACTTGGGTAGGGGCTATACCAAGTAATTCTGTCAAAGTAATTTTGGTCTCATTAACGGTTTGATCATTGGTGAGACCTTTCAAGACAACCTTGAATGGCTTGGCGTTCTTGGTGTCGTAGGTAAAAAGTTTGTACATCTTGTCAGTTAAATACTGAACAAGACGATTACGACTCTTTATTGAATCGGCTAATAAGCGGCATTCGCCTCTACGGCCAAATTGATAGGTAACTTTAATGTCAGTGTTCGCGCCCGAACGCGAAAAATAACAACATCAGCAGCAGCCAGCAAGCATCGTAAACTCCGCCTTGTATCTCGAACAATCGAGAATCGAACCATCAAGAACAAAAACCATCGCGAATGAAACGAGCAGCGAGAGCAAGGAAGAAAAAGAAGAAGAAGCGTTTGCGCGACGCTATAAAAGCGGTGCACGCAGTTGCACGTTAGTTCAATTTTATTTTATTCTTCAGTCAGTAAATATCAAGAGGAAAAGCTATTAAATGGAAAGTTAAATACAAGGAAAGTTAAATACAAGTGAGTCTGAGGACGCCTGGAAGTAGCTATTGAGTACAGTCCGCTGACGAGAAAGCGTTTGCTGTGGACGGACTTGCGGGCCAAAATCGTCCTTTTTAGGATAAGGGAGTTAATTTAAATCCGTAAGTGCCCGAACAGAACATTTATTTTCCTGACGGCTTGGCTTGAGCGGCACTCGTTCCCTTTCCTGACGTGTCAGGACATGTTGTGTCATGCCGCAAGAAAGTTAGCAAGCCCCCAGAGTCCCACCTTCAAGAGCATAGTACCGCTCTGAAATTGGTCCTTCGAGCCGGATTGGAGCCACGTTGTGCGATTCCGGGAGCAGTTTTCGGAGGATGTCGGAAGAAAACTAGCAATGAAAAGTGAAAAATATAAGTGAATTTGAGCAAACCGAACACAAGATAATAAGAACTAAAGACATTAAAGTGAAAAAGTGATAAATAGTGTAAAACCGTCACGATGCTGATCCACACGCCCAAGAAAAACAACGCGGCTGATGCCGAGGCGCTGCAGATGCTTATCCATCAGCGTGGGCAGATTAAGGGCAGAGTAACAAAAATAAACAATAACCTCGAGAGAGCGGAAGATGATCCGTCGCTAATAAGTGCTACGTTACTGAAAGTGTACGCCAAGAAGCTGGAGATGCATTACACGGAGTACACCGAAGTCCACCGTGAAGTGATTGCCAACATTCCATCGGCAAAATAGAAAAGCAAGACGAAAAGTTAAATGAGTTTGATGTTCTTCACACGGAAACGCTAGACCGGCTCGAGCGCCTGTCGGAGCAATTTACCAAGGTTCCTCCTGCGGTCGCTGGACCCAGTGGAACCACACCAGTGGTCGTGCAGAACCATCCTTTGAGAGCACCTACACCTTCCTTCGATGGCCACGTTGAAAATTGACCGAAAGTTAAGGCCATGTTTGACGACCTGGCTGTAAAAAGTGGTGATTCTGACGCCGTTAAGCTGCAGCTCAACAAAGCACTGGTTGGCAGTGCTTGAGAAGGGATCGAAATTTGATTGTGACTGCGATGAATGCACATGCTTTTTTCGTTTGATTTGAACGGCAGAGACGATCGATTGAACGAAAAAAAATTTTGCTCTTTCTCTCGTGTGACGATTTTTTTTCTAACGATAGCGACCGCAGTTTCGGAGAAGCCGATTTTAAAACTCTCTCGCTCGATCATTTACAATGTATGTTGAACGGAGCAAACTAGAGTATGATCTGCAGCATGTGGCGTGTTTTATTTCACTTCACTCCTAAAATTAAAGATATCAATCATGAATGTTTGTTGTTTCTATTAGATGTTTTCCTGCATATACTGAGGAAATAAATCGATCGAATGCCATACGGAATACTTAGAAGATTTGGTTTCTGCAATAACATGTTTTTGGTATCACAATCCCGAATTCAAATTATCAGGTGTACTACTAGGAAATCGCCGTTTTTCATAATCGGCACCAGCATTAACAGTCGGTAAAAAAGGTCACATCAGAAACGTCTTATCGTAAGCTAAGGCTATAATGGCAACTGCAAATCATCACACTCATCAAATTTCGATTGTCGTTCTTTGTTTTGTTGTGTGAAAATGTCGAAATTCAAGCCACCTTAAAACCTCCCCGCAAAAAGGAAAGCATTATGTGAAGCCAAATTGTTATTGTATCTTCGAGTACCCCTCATACTCTTGATTTGACAATAAACAAATTTCAAATAAGTTAATTTAACGTCGAGATAAACCTACTTAACTATTGTAGGGGAATTAGGGCAAAATCGACATGTTCCTGACATTTTACGTAGATCAGACACCTACCAATCAATTTCTGAGACTTTTTCTCTCAATATAAGATATAATTTGACTACCACTTTCAGATATTAGCGCATTACCATTTGCTCATACTTACTCGATATTATTTTGCTCTGTGAAATATACTAAAACCATGCCAAAACCGCTTCCGTAGAATCACCGTTTTAAGCTCAGTTTTTGTCCGATTTAAGATCTGTTTTTTTTTAAAAGATGGGTAAGAAGATGTTAATATGTGGACGAACTAATAGAATTTTTATATTTGTTCTTAAAACGAAATGGCGTCGAAAAAAAACTCAAAAATTTCCGATTTCTCAAAAATTCAAAATGGCGCTCTTGTTGCCCCTTAAGTTTAAATATGTTTAAACTCGTGGAAATTTATTTTCGCATCAAACTTCATCAAAAAATCATACAAAGAAGCCAAGGCAAAAAATTGTTGCACTGTGTAATTCATGTAATCAATGTATTTTTATTTTTTACCGGTTTTTGTTAACCGGTTTGTTGTGACGGTCATTTTCGAACTACCTACATTAGGCGAAATAATGCTCGAACCATGTTGTATAAAGACATGGCGGTATGTCAAAAGCAAAATCGGCCATATTGGAAAAAAATTGCCAGTGAGTAGGTTTGTTTATTAACAACTAGGCATAAGAATTTAAATATTTTAAATAATTTAAATAATTTAAATTATAAATATAGCGATGCTACACAACTTGCTACCAATATTCATTAAATTAAGAAACAATTTCCAACTTAAAACACCCGAATGTGCGGTATTCAATTGCCTAGTTAGTAATAATTTATTAACAAACACAAAAAAGTTATTCGCTGTTGCATAGTGATGCTTCGTCTCCAACCTTCCAAAGTGAAAAAACGCTTCCTCACACCAAGCCTACTTTGTGGTCAAACCGTTACACCATGTTCTGCTTATCATTATTCGAACTACCTGCTACCTGTGCAAACGTTGAACGGGTATGCAAAGGAGAAGAAAAATTGGGCGGTACTGGTTTCTTGGAGAATTATGTTTTGAAGTTTGTTTTGATTGGGAAATTGAATTTTGTTTACCCTGCCTTGCCTTAACAATGGCTAAACGGACAGGACATTCGTAAAAATTTGACATATGGTTGCTGCTATAATTAACACACCGAAAATTTTTACTCTCTTTCACAGGACATGTGTCCTTTTGCGTGAGTTTCCACAATAAAGGCATTTCTGGTCTATGTTACAGAAATTAGATCCATGGCCATATCGTTGGCAAGTACGGCATTGGGTGATATGCTTTTCACCTCTGCCAAACTTCCTTGCCAAACAAATTTCCCATTTTACCCGCACGCTATATAGAGCATGTACTTTTTCAAAAACTTTTGGATTGTCAACCTCACTGCGGTTAAAATGAATTAAATAGTTTACAAGAAAAATTCCAGTTCTCTGACTGTTTTCACCTCGTGATTTTTGTTTCATTAGAATTACTTGGGTAGGGGCTATACCAAGTAATTCTGTCAAAGTAATTTTGGTCTCATCAACGGTTTGATCATTGGTGAGACCTTTCAAGACAACCTTGAATGGCTTGGCGTTCTTGGTGTCGTAGGTAAAAAGTTTGTACATCTTGTCAGTTAAATACTGAACAAGACGATTACGACTCTTTATTGAATCGGCTAATAAGCGGCATTCGCCTCTACGGCCAAATTGATAGGTAACTTTAATGTCAGTGTTCGCGCCCGAACGCGAAAAATAACAACATCAGCAGCAGCCAGCAAGCATCGTAAACTCCGCCTTGTATCTCGAACAATCGAGAATCGAACCATCAAGAACAAAAACCATCGCGAATGAAACGAGCAGCGAGAGCAAGGAAGAAAAAGAAGAAGAAGCGTTTGCGCGACGCTATAAAAGCGGTGCACGCAGTTGCACGTTAGTTCAATTTTATTTTATTCTTCAGTCAGTAAATATCAAGAGGAAAAGCTATTAAATGGAAAGTTAAATACAAGGAAAGTTAAATACAAGTGAGTCTGAGGACGCCTGGAAGTAGCTATTGAGTACAGTCCGCTGACGAGAAAGCGTTTGCTGCGGACGGACTTGCGGGCCAAAATCGTCCTTTTTAGGATAAGGGAGTTAATTTAAATCCGTAAGTGCCCGAACAGAACATTTATTTTCCTGACGGCTTGGCTTGAGCGGCACTCGTTCCCTTTCCTGACGTGTCAGGACATGTTGTGTCATGCCGCAAGAAAGTTAGCAAGCCCCCAGAGTCCCACCTTCCAGAGCATAGTACCGCTCTGAAATTGGTCCTTCGAGCCGGATTGGAGCCACGTTGTGCGATTCCGGGAGCAGTTTTCGGAGGATGTCGGAAAACTAGCAATGAAAAGTGAAAAATATAAGTGAATTTGAGCAAACCGAACACAAGATAATAAGAACTAAAGACATTGAAGGGAAAAAGTGATAAATAGTGTAAAACCGTCACGATGCTGATCCACACGCCCAAGAAAAACAACGCGGCTGATGCCGAGGCGCTGCAGATGCTTATCCATCAGCGTGGGCAGATTAAGGGCAGAGTAACAAAAATAAACAATAACCTCGAGAGAGCGGAAGATGATCCGTCGCTAATAAGTGCTACGTTACTGAAAGTGTACGCCAAGAAGCTGGAGATGCATTACACGGAGTACACCGAAGTCCACCGTGAAGTGATTGCCAACATTCCATCGGCAAAATAGAAAAGCAAGACGAAAAGTTAAATGAGTTTGATGTTCTTCACACGGAAACGCTAGACCGGCTCGAGCGCCTGTCGGAGCAATTTACCAAGGTTCCTCCTGCGGTCGCTGGACCCAGTGGAACCACACCAGTGGTCGTGCAGAACCATCCTTTGAGAGCACCTATACCTTCCTTCGATGGCCACGTTGAAAATTGACCGAAAGTTAAGGCCATGTTTGACGACCTGGCTGTAAAAAGTGGTGATTCTGACGCCGTTAAGCTGCAGCTCGACAAAGCACTGGTGGGCAGTGCTTGAGAAGGGATCGAAATTTGATTGTGACTGCGATGAATGCACATGCTTTTTTCGTTTGATTTGAACGGCAGAGACGATCGATTGAACGGAAAAAAATTTTGCTCTTTCTCTCGTGTGACGATTTTTTTTCTAACGATAGCGACCGCAGTTTCGGAGAAGCCGATTTTAAAACTCTCTCGCTCGATCATTTACAATGTATGTTGAACGGAGCAAACTAGAGTATGATCGGCAGCATGTGGCGTGTTTTATTTTCGTTTCTCTCGTTCTTGACTGGTTCTTGACTAGTTGTCTGAACGGTCAAAAAACGGTCGATGAATGCTTTTTTCGATGTATCGGATGGGATTGGGGCACTGCTTACAGATGCACATTACTTTTGGTGGAGAAGTTTGTTGTTGTTGTTGTTGGTGTTTAGCGATAATTGCTTGAGGACAAATGAAATTTCTTCAAGCGAAATGCTGAAGTCCGTCGTAGTTATACGTCGCGAAGCGCCGACAGGCACAAGTAGTGTTTTTACTTCTGCCAACGCGGCTAGCATTAAACCATATGATGCGTTGCGCGCGGCTGTAATTTATATTTTTCCGAAGCTTATTCAGATTCTTGCTTCGCTTATATCATTGGCCCAACAGATAGGCCGATATATACTCTATTCTCTTTATATCCATCGTTATCAGTAAGCTAATTTTCCAGTCAATTTTTTTTCTGATTCGTTATGCATGAATAGTGGAAAATGTCAATCCTTATGCCCTGACAAACCACGTTCTACAATTGAGTTGATAGTTTTGTGATGTATTGGTTGATAACCGTCTTACAAACTGTGTTTTTTTAGGTGCAAAAAATTAAATAAAGGTAGATTGTACTTTCTCTCTGTAAATCAGCAGAAACATTAGAGGCCACCTAAATTGAATTGTTGAAACTAGTTCAATTTTAGTTGTGAGTTGTTAGTTGTTTCTGGTACCCATGAGCGGATTAAGGCGAAGGCGAAGCAGGCGGACTTCAAAATTGATGTTTGTTGCATGAAGAGGATCATCAACAATGTATGGAGAACACTATTAATGTATAACGAAAAAGAATTTCCCGCATACAAATTGACTTGAAAAATTAGCCTCCTGATAACTATCGAATTTAAAAGTATCTATCTGTTAGGCCGATGATATACAGGTCGGGCTCGATTATATATTGACTCGATTATACAGGTATGTTCCGTTTTTGGCATGTTCCGTTTTTGGCACGTTCCGATTTTGGCAACTTTTGTTTCCTTTTTTGGCAACACAATTTTTTTTCTAATTCTTTCTAGTCTTTTAGGGGCCATCCACATATCACGTGGACAGCTTTGGGGGGGGGGGGGGTTGGCTAATGCCCACGGTCCATACAATTATTTTAGAATTTATATGGACAGTTGTCCACGGATGGAGAGGGGGGGCGTCAAATCGTTAAAAATCTGTCCACGTGGTATGTGGATGGCCCCTTACTGATTGGCGGCTCGAAACTAATCCTCATAGTTCTCTACTAGTGTAAATACATACAATATATGACACATTTTTGACAAATCGACTCAGAGGCTGATGCGAAACATTGCGAACATTGAATCACGAAAATATAAAAAAATATTTCTTCACATTTTATTTGGTGAATAATATTTCTTATGATAAAGATAATCGACTAGCTTTACTTAAAATTTTATAACAAATTATCAATGATGGCCTTTTGAGCGATTTTAATTTTTTGAAGATAAAAATGCTACATGAACAAACAGCACGGTTTTTCCGCGTTGTTATCTTTCTACATATTTTGGACGCTGTTCCGTGGAACATTCTGTTTAATTCATTTGGTTATAAATCACTTGAAGAGATTGAATAATAACAAAAGTTTTTTCACAAAGCTACCTCTCTGAACCGTAATTGAGCACTTCACTCAATAATACCCAATGACTCTTCAGCAATAGGACAAGAAGAAGAAAAATATATGGGTCTAATCCTTCGTTGCGCCTTAAGTGATCAGTTGAATTTTCACTCGTGAGACAAAATTAAAGACACTTTAGGGTGAATGTGATGTCTAACTAATATTTAAATGTTGTTTACCAATATTCAAAACGATAAAAAAGCAAAAATATGCTCAGAAAAAAAAGTTCTGTTTTTGGCACTGTTCCATTTTTGGCAACTGAAAATCGAGAAGCGTGTTACCAAAAACGGAACATACCAGTATATGATTCTATTTATATAATTTCAAACTCGATTATACTGCCGTTCCAAGCATAGTTGTCCCAGCGTGCATAAGATTCGTGTAGAACATGGGACTACTATGATTGGAACGGCAGTATTTTATTTTTAGTTTATTTTATTACGAGTTGACAAATCAATATATACTGATCTAACTTTGTCTTTTCATTTGACAGCAATTACACCAAGAATAACTACGAGATATATGTATAAATTTTATAAAAACTCTAACGGAAACCGATAATTATTTCTTTTGATTTTTTGAATTACTCTGCTAAGACGCTCGGTATAGATTTTCCAAATTTGTGTTTGGGGGGATGAGTCAAAAATAAAATTCATCCTATTTATTCGAAAATAATAAAACATTCATGTAAAATGAATAAAAAACATTCTTTATCTGATTCGATTATATATAAAATTCGACCTCGAATACCTCATTCCTCATACATAAGGCAACCTCGATATAAGGCAACCTCGATATAACGTAACTCGATATAACGTCACTTTTACCTCGATATAACGTAACTTTGAAAATGTATTGAAATTGAAAATAAATGATACAGCAACTGTTTTCGGGGTATAAATTGCTTCAAAAAAATGTTTG
Source organism: Wyeomyia smithii (assembly GCF_029784165.1). Lineage (NCBI taxonomy): Eukaryota > Metazoa > Arthropoda > Insecta > Diptera > Culicidae > Wyeomyia > Wyeomyia smithii. The sequence goes on from NC_073695.1 coordinate 136,654,678, forward strand.
CAGTAAGTTTTAAATGCGAAAATTGTCCTAAATGGGCATAAGAATGGTTAAAAAATACTGATAGGTGATGGAAAATAGGTTTTCGCACATCTTTGAGTAACCGTCAACAGTCTTCCATCAATTAAAAAAAAATTTTTTTGCTAGTTGAAAATTGTCCTAATTGGGCATAAGAATGGTTTAAAAATACTGATAGGTGATACGATATAGGTTTTCACGCATCTTTGAGTAACCTGTGTAACAATTGAAAAAAAAAAACAATTTTTTTTGCTTCTGAAAATATTTCTAAATGGGCATAAGAAAGGTTTAAAAATACTGATAGGTGATGGAAAATGGGATTTCACGCATATTTGAGTAACCATTAACATTCTTGCATGAATTAAAAAAAATTTTTTTTGCTTCGATATAACGTAACTCGATATAACGTAACGAAAATAAAAATAAAGTTGCCTTATATCGAGGTATGACTGTATATATAGTGGAAAAAAATCGTAGACTATATATAATCGAGTCCGACCTGTACTTAGCGATGCGAAAATCTAAATTAGCTTCGGACAAAGTACACCACCGCCGCGACGCGAGCAACGCAACATAAAGCACTAGCCGCGTTGGCAGATGTAACTACACTACTCATGTCCAAACCCGATGCTTTGATTTCCATGGATGCTTTGAGAGATGTATGAAGAAATAATCAAACAGTTCCAACACCTTACTTTTCCATAATCGCTAAACATTAACAACAACAACAACAAAAACAAGCGTCTCCAGCCACCAAAACGCTGTAACAGAATATACGCATCAGAAGCATACAGCGACTGCCGATCAAATGGATTTTTTTCCGGTCGTTCATTGCCACTAAAAATCAATGGATATTGAACAAAAGGAAAATGCGAAAAAAATCGTCATAAAGTAGTGCGAACAGGATTGCGAGGATTCTACACTAGAGAGGAAAAGAGATGATCGTAATACCCGTTCGTTTTATTTTGCAATCGAAAAACGAAATTAAACGCGATAGCTCGGAGAGACGAACGGTGTACGAAGTCTCGCACAAAACGGATAAGATGAAATTGAATAACTAATATTTTTGTGTTCGGTAGAAAAAAGGATTGATCAGAGCACTGCTGGTGGGTGATGCAATTGGCTTCATTAATGCGAAGATGATACGAAGATGATACAAGATAACAGTCTAGAACCAACTACGAGAGCAATTCGAAAACAAACGAGTGATCGTCGATACCCATGTCGGAATGATCCAACTGAAACCGATGTCCAAGGGTAACTTCAAGGATCTGTTGGAGTTGACGAAGACATGTGAGCGGCATGTCACAGCGTAGCAGTATCAGGGCCTGGCAGTGGATAAACAGTCTAATGTCATCATTACAAAGCTACTAACATCCCGATTGGATGACCACACCCTGCAGCTGTGGGAACGGAACCAAGCCCATGGTGAGGTACCACAGTATGAGGAAACAATAAAGCTTTTGAAGGGTGAGTGCCAAATTTTGGAGCGTTTCAACAACTCACGCCACCCTGCACCGATGAAAGAACCTCAAGTCAAACCAACCAACCTTGCAAGTCAGAAGGCTCACACTGCCACGTCCGCTAATTGCGACATTAAATGCAAGAGCTGTGGCGAAGCCCATCGCCATTTCGAGTGTCCCGTTTTTGCCAAAATGCCTGTGCCCGAACGCATAACAAAAGTGAAACAGTTAAGATTTTGTTTCAACTGTCTCCGTCCAGGTCATTGTGCCAAGGACTGCTCATCCAAGCGTACTTTTTCGCAATGCCAAAAACGCCACCACACCCTAATTTACGATATGTCATTCGCAAAACCATCTGAGAGTGAAGCCCCTCCAGATAAAGAATCGACCAACGTCGTCGCTGAAACCAATGCAGTTCCCAAGGTTCAATCATCAACAAGCGTCAATTCCTCGTGTTCCTGCAATCATTCGAAAGGTGCAAAGACCGTGATGCTGTTGACTGCTGTTGTGAATCTTGAGAATACCAACGGTCAACTAATTGCTTGTTGGGCAATATTGGACAGTGGTTCCCAAGTTTCCTTTGTGTCCGAAGCCCTCGCCAACCGTTTGACGATTTTTCGTGAACCGGTGAACGTGCCCATTACCGGAATAGGAGGTGCCGTTTGGCTGATGAGATAAACCGCATTAAGAATAAGCAGCCATGCAAGAGACTTGCATTACTGCATCCCGTGTACCAGGACGGACTGCTAAGAGTAGGTGGAAGACTGGACAATTCACCTATATCAACCATGGCCAAACATCCGTATATTTTGCCAAGTCATCCGATTGTCGACCTTCTGATACGAGCATACCATCAGGAGAACCTGCATGTTGGGCCATCTAGTTTACTAGCGATTCTTCGAGGACAGTTCTGGCCGATGACTGGCAAATCAGCTGTGAGGAAAAATACCAGAAGCTGTGTCACTTGGTTTCGTGTGAACCCAGTGAAAGAAAGTCATCAAATGGGAAATTTGCCATCATTCCGCGTGACACCCGCTCATACTTTCGAAGTGACTGGTGTGGATTACGCGGGTCCTGTTTATGTGAAGCAAGGCCATTGCTGCATTTGTGAGTATGGTTACCCGAGCTGTGCACTTGGAATTAGTGTCAGACATGACCACCTCCGCGTTCATTGGCGCATTGCAACGGTTCACGAGTCGTAGGGGTGTACCACGAGAAATGCACTCTGATAATAGATCAAATTTTCGGGGTGCCAAGGCGGAACTGAATGAGCTGTTTAAACTGTTCCGGTCTCAAACTGCGGTTGATCAAATAGAAGGTTTTTGTCAGCCAAAGGAAATCGTCTGGTCCTTTATTCCACCTGAGGCACCACACTTTAGTGGTCTGTGGGAGGCGGCCGTTAAAAGCGCAAAATATCACTTGAAACGCACGCTGAAGGATACTCGCTTGACATTTGAGGAATATGCGACAGTCCTGACACTGATTGAGGCTATTTTAAACTCTCGACCGCTCTACTCTACTTCACCCGATCCCGGTGATCCCATGGTGCTCTCCCCTGGCCATTTTTTGATCGGGCGTCCAATAACGGCGATCCCTGAGTCAAGTTATGAAAACACCAGCGTCAATCGACTTAATCGTTGGGAGTTTTTGCAACGACTTCGGGACGAGTTTTGGAGAAAGTGGAGGAACAATTACCTACAAACTTTACAACAACGAACCAAGGATCAGATACGAAAGCGCAATGTTCAGCCTGGAATGATTGTGCTTCTGGAAGACCAAAACTTACCATCAATGAGCTGGAAATTGGGGAAGATTGTGCGAACCTATCCCGGATCTGACGAACTAGTTCGTACGATCGACGTTCTGGTTGGTGACACAATATATAAACGTCCAACAACGAGGATCGCAGTGCTGGCCATCCAGGACAACAGGCAGCTGTTGGAGCAAGGTTCTGAGAATGCTTCTCAGCCCGGAGGAGGATGTTCGCGCCCGAACGCGAAAAATAACATCAGCAGCAGCCAGCAAGCATCGTGAACTCCGCCTTGTATCTCGAACCATCGAGAATCGAACCATCAAGAACAAAAACCATCGCGAATGAAACGAGCAGCGAGAGCAAAGAAGAAAAAGAAGAAGAAGCGTTCGCGCGACGCTATAAAAGCGGTGCACGCAGTTGCACGTCAGTTCAATTTTATTTTATTCTTCAGTCAGTAAATATCAAGAGGAAAAGCTATTAAATGGAAAGTTAAATACAAGTGTGCTAGTGTTTTTTTCAACATCCTCTGAGGGCGCCTGGAAGAAGCTGTTGAGTACAGTCCACTGACGAGAAAGTGTTTGCTGTGGATGGACTTGCGGGCCAAAATCGTCCTTTTTAGGATAAGGGAGTTAATTTAAATCCGCAAGTGCACTTATTTTCCTGACGGCTTGGCTTGAGCGGCACCCGTTCCCTTTCCTGACGTGTCAGGACATGTTGTGTCATGCCGCAAGAAAGTTAGCAAGCCCCCCGAGTTCCACCTTCCAGAGCATGGTACCGCTCTGAAAGTCAGAAACGAACGTTGAAAGTTCCTTTTTGAAAATATTAAATTCAGAAGAAATAGTTACCACAATAGGTGGAATCTTCTCCTTTTTAAAAGAATTCACATTTTGTATAGTTTCATTAGTAATAACTTCCATTTCACCGACTTCTTGCTCAGGCAAAATATCAGAGAGGCTTTCGCTGCAGACATTAGAATTGTCCTAGAAAAAATGCTCTCTCATTCTCCTCGTAATGACGCGCGGTTTCTCTACTCGCCCTGTCATTTCAGGTGATACGAAAAATGTTAAAAACGAAGGTTAAATTCAAAACCAGGTAGGAAGTCAAAGACCAGTTCACAAGCCGAAAACACGTCTGATCTGTAGGACAGTTCAAGACGCACTGATATCGGTGCTGGATGTTATGTTGGTTGTGCTTGCTATGGTGACAGGGTTGCTACATTTAAATCTGTATTTTCGTTTGAAAAACTCTGAGCATTTGTACCTGTAACAAAAATATCTATATTTTTGACGAAAATCTGTATATCTGTATATACAGAATCTGCAACGTTACTTAGGCCCAAAAATCTGTGAAATACAGATTAATCTGTATATGTGGCATCCCTGATTGTTGATATATACTGATGGTTGTTTGCAGTGGGTGGTGCGTTACTGGCATGATCTGGTTGCTTTAAGGGGTAAAATTTACCAAAAACATTTGTTTGCCATTTTTTTATTAGCCTAAATTATGCTAAAACTATCCTAGAATCAAAATCTACATCGTCCAAGTAAACTGCCGTAATCTCGCAGACTGACGTAAGCGCCAAAGTGGCCGGTTTGTGTTTTTTGCGATTGAACGATAGAACACACCAAACCGGACCTATAGGCACCGAAATTTTATCAAAAGTGCAAGAAATAGCGTCATTAATTCACGAAAACGCAATGACGTAACCGCCATTTCTACTCAACGTGACGTAAATCCAACCCAACTACGTTTGTGATGCTTTTATTGCATTCAACGACTGGCAAATAAACCAAATTTGGCATGTAGATGCTTTTGGGAGCAGTAAATATTTCTATGGTAATACGACACCTTTCTCTTCTCTGCAAGAGAAGGGTTCCGTACAAATAAAACACATATTTGAAACAATATTTCCGGAAAAAAAGTTTGAAATGATCGAAATGATGCCCAGGAGCCAAGAATTGTCCCCAGAGACTATTTTAAATTCTAAGATGACAAGTTCTGGTTTCTTAATAACAGACCAAAATGGCCAAATACCACCCAATATGAGAATTTCCGGAATCAGAATGATACCCAGAGGCCAGAGATTAAGCCTTTTAGAAATCCAAGATGACGAATTCTGCTCTCTGGAAAACATCCCAAAATTATCGAATACCATTCAATACGAATATTTCCTTAAACGGGATGATGAACAGAAGCCTACAATTGACCCCAGAAAAGACCGTGTTGATCTCCGACCACGGATTCAGCCTAGCGGGGATGAAATTGAGGTGGTTGGCAAGTGCGTGCACCTAGGCTAACTGGTGATTACCGAGAAGGACATTAGCAGAGAAATTCGTCGAGGTGCTAAGGTGGAAAATCGTGCCTTTTTTGGACTCCGGAGGACGCACTGCTCGAATAAAATTCGCAACGGAACGCAGTTGACTATCTACAAAACTTTGATCATACTGTAGCCCTCAGAGGCCACGAAGCTCGGTCCATGCTCGTGGACAACTAAAGCGCACTTGATTTTTGTACGGAAGAAGTGCAGATGGAAGATGGTAGAGGCTAGTATATTTCAAACCAAATTCATTTCCGAAAAAGTATTCTCGAATCGCGACTATTGCCTGATTATGAAAAAAAGTTGAGCGACTTGTCGCATACTACGATGGATGTACGTCAATCGGTTGTAGAAACAGTGAGCAAAAAATCGAATTTCGCACAGCTCGAGAACCAATCAACCAAATACAACCAAATTTGGTATGTGCATGTTTTTAGAGGTAACAAATATGTCCATAATGTTTCGACTCGCCTCCCTCTTCTTTGAGGAAGGGGTTCCAAACAAATGAAACACAAATTTCTGCTTATCTCGGGAACTAACCAACTAAATGGAACCAAATTTGGCAGGTGAATGTTTTCAGGGGTATCAAATATATCCATTCTGGTTTCTATAAGGGAGGGGTCCCATACAAATAAAACACGAATTTTCCACAGCTCGAAAACCAATCAACCAAATACAACCAAATTTGGTATGTGAATGTTTTTAGAGGTAACAAATATGTCCATAATGTTTCAACTCCCCTCCCTCTTCTTTGAGGGAGGGGTTCCAAACAAATGAAACACAAATTTCTGCTTATCTCGAGAACCAACCAACTAAATGGAACCAAATTTGGCAGGTAATTGTTTTTAGGGGTACCAAATATATCCATACTGGTTTGACACCCCTCCTTCTTCTATAAGGGAGGGGTCCCATACAAATAAAACACGAATTCCACACAGCTCGAGAACCAATCAACCAAATGCAACCAAATTTGGTATGTGAATGTTTTTAGAGGTAAAAAATATGTTCATAATGGTTCGACTCCCCTCACTCTTCTGTGACGGAGGGGTTTCAAACAAATGAAATACAAATTTCTGCTTATCTCGAGAACTAACCAACTAAATGGAACCAAATTTGGCAGGTAAATATTTTTAGGGGTACCAAATATATCCATAATGGTTTGACACCCCTTCCTCTTCTATAAGGGAAAGGTCCCATACAAATGAAACTCAAATTTTGCACAGCTCGAGAACCAGTCAAGCAAATATAACCAAACTAGGCAAGTTAATTTTTTAAGGTGCAACAAGCATGACCATAATGTTTCGACACACTTCCTTCTTCTGGCATGTCTCCAAATACCATTTCGAAATCCAAGATGGCGACTTCCGGTTTCTGAGAAACAGCGGCAAATGACCATATACCACCTAATATGGGTATTTCCGGGATTGTTTGATGCACTGAAGCCACAAATCGAGCTCAGACAACATTTTAAATTGTAAGATGGCGACTTCCGGTGTGTGGAAAACAGCCGAAAATGACCAAATACCACCCAATATGAGTGTTTCTTTAACCAGGATGACGCTCAGAGGCTTAAAACTGTCTCCTAATGCAATTTTGAAATCCAAGATGGCGACTTCCGCTTTCTGAAAAACAGCGGCAAATGATTAAATACCCCAAATATGGGTGTTTTCGGAAATGACATGATGCACTGAAGCCACAAATCGACCTATCTACCTCAGACAATATTTTGAATTGTAAGATGACGACTTCTGGAAAACAGACACAAATGACAAAACACCACCCAATATGAGTGTTTCTCTAACCAGATTTACGCTTTGAGGCCAGAAATTGTTCCCAAATGCCATTTTGAAATCCAAGATGGTGACTCCCGGTTTCTGAATAATAGTGGCAAATTACCAAATACCACCCAATATGGGTATTTCCGGAATTGTTATGATGCACTGAAGCCACAAATCGACCTTATACAACATTTTAAATTGTAAGATGGCGACTTCCGGTGTCCGGAAAACAGCCTAAAGTGACCAGATACCACCCAATATGAGTATCTCCGGAACCAGAATGATGCTAGAGCTAAAAATTGACCTCAGACACCAGTTTGAATTGTAAAATGACAACTTCTGGGAAACAGCCGTAAATAACCGAATACTATTACATATGGATATGTCCGTAAGCGAAATGATGTAAAGAAGCCAAGCATTGACCCTGGACACCATTTTGAATTCGAAGATGTTCACTTTGTTTTTGGAAAATAACGAAAATACCTGAAATGCACCCAATATATTTGTACAAAGTCTGTACGAAGCCAAAAGTCGAGGATGTCATTCCGATAAAACCAATCATTTTAAACGATATAAACAAATCGCAAGGAATCAATGAATTTGAAATGTTCAAATTATTAAATTAAACACTAAAATAGGCGAGACGAAGTTTGCCGGGTCAGCTAGTTTACGATAAATTTTGAGAATTAAAATCTGATCAAGATACTGAATACAAAAATGAAGTACTTGAACAGATTTGCGAGTTATTTCAAACAAACATTTTCCATAGCCTATCACCCTCAGACTATAGGTTGTCTTGAAAGGAACTATAGATATTCAAACGAGTATCTATGATTCTTCATATCTGAGCACTAGTCTGATTGGGGTAATTGGTTACAATTTTATGCATTTACTTATAATACAACACTTCATAGTACATTCTGTGCCGAACACGCATCAGTACTGGACGTGTTTGGTGATCGGTCCGATAGAGTATAAAACAAAAGACGTGTGAACAAGTGTTGGCATTGTTTGCCTGGTCGAGTGAAATAAATCCGGGTTCAAGGTCGTTCCTTTGTGCAACTGTTTCGCATCGTGACTGCCAGCTGGTGCGTAAGCCGATTTGGCTGCTGGCTGGATTGTGCTACAGCAGTGGACGAGACACAAACGAGGAAAAAGAAGAGGCCATCAGTGTCAGCGAGTCGTATCGCTGTGTGGAGTGATCTCACACCTGGCTCGCTGCTGGTGGCTGTTTGGTGCTGCTGTATTGGTGCTGCTGGCTGTAACGGCTGCTACTTCGAACGATCGGACAACCAACCTTACTGGAAGGGAGAAATAAAAAGGTACGTGTTCTTGTCAGCGCTAGTGCGCTAGACTTAGCGCAATGGATGTAGATCCCTCGCCTCCCGCGCCACCATCCCCGAACCCCTCTGACCCTGACCCTTCTGTTACCCCCTCCCCTGTTCATTCTTCAGTCCCCCCTCGCCCCAGGCTTTACCCAGACGGAGCCCAGGGCAGCTATACTGTTTATTTTCGGCCAAAGGCAGGACCGAAATCGAAAAAGTTGAACCTCTTGCAGATTTCTAAAGACCTGACGAAGGAGTACAAGGGCGTGACCGAAATTTCCAAGGTCCGGCCTAACAAGCTCCGTGTCGTGGTCGGTAACCTGAAAGAGGCCAACGATATAGCTTGCTCTGAGCTCTTCACACGCGAGTATCGCGTTTACATACCCGCACGAGACGTGGAGATCGACGGTGTCATAACCGATTCGAGTCTGTCCGTCGAGTGTATACTGCAAAGTGCCAAAGGGTGCTTTAAGAACAAAACGTGTCCCGAAGTAAAGGTGCTCGACTGCAAGCAATTGCGGTCAGCATCGATCATCGGTGGCAAAACAGTATACACTTCGAGTTACGTTCGCCGGGTCTGCACTACCAAGCCACGTCTCGATCCACCGGGTTCGTCTCCCTGTGAGGCTCTACGTGCCCCGCGTCATGAACTGCCTGAATTGCAAGCAGTTAGGCCATACAGCCGCCTACTGCTGCAATAAGGCACGTTGTGGCAAGTGTGGGGAGTCTCATGCGGAAGATTCTTGCAGTGTTAACGCTGAAAAGTGTATTCACTGCGGAGAAAATCTGCATGAGCTCTCGACATGTGCGGTGTACATGCAGCGCAGGGATAAAATAAAACGGTCTCTCAAAGAGCGTTCAAAGCGTTCCTACGCTGACATGCTGAAGAAGACCGTTACCACTTCTCCCGTTACTTCGAACCCCTTCGATCTGTTGCCCTCTGAGGAAACCGATTCTGACGATTCACCAGCGGGAGCATCTTACGCCAATCCTGGGGAGTCTAGAAAGAGGAAAAATATTTCCTCTCCTAAACTTCCCAGAAAAGGTCCTAAGATTTCTCAAAGTGAAATGAAAGTTACAAACAAACCAAACAGTGCTGCGGAAAAACCGAAGCAAACTCCTCCTGGGCTGGCAAATTTAAAGTCCCAGAAGGAGTTCCCAGCACTGCCAGGAACATCTAAAACCCCAGTTGCTCCTTTTACACTCCCAGTTGATGAAACAAACTCTGGATTAGTGAAATTTTCTGACATTGTGGACTGGATTTTTGAAACTTTCAATGTACCCGATCCAATTAAAATTTTTCTTACAGCATTCCTCCCAACAGTTAGATCATTTTTGAAGCAGTTGACTGCCCAATGGCCTCTCCTTGCAGCGATTGTATCCTTCGATGCCTAATTCAACTGCGTATATTAAGGATTCTATCTCTGTCTTACAGTGGAATTGTAGAAGTATTTTACCAAAAATTGATTCGTTTAAAGTTTTGATAAATAAAAACAAATGCGATGCATTTTCCCTTTGTGAAACTTGGCTTACTTCAAATATTGATCTCAACTTCCATGATTTTAATATTATTCGCCTTGATCGAGACACCCCATATGGAGGAGTACTTTTAGGGATTAAAAAGTGCTATTCTTTCTATCGTATTAACCTCCCCTCGATTCCAGGCATCGAAGTTGTCGCATGTCAAATGACAATACAAGGTAAAGAGCTTTGTATTGCCTCAATATATATTCCCCCCAGAGCACAGGTTGGGCAACGGCTGCTCTTTGATTTAATAGAACTTCTTCCCTCGCCACGTTTGATTTTGGGAGACTTCAACTCTCATGGCGTGGCTTGGGGTTCCCCATACAATGATAACCGCTCCTCTTTAATCTATAACCTTTGCGATGACTTCGACATGACTATTTTAAACAACGGTGAAATGACACGTATCCCGAAACCTCCAGCGCGCCCAAGCGCTTTGGATCTATCCTTATGTTCGACGTCGCTACGGTTGGATTGCACATGGAAGGTAATCCTCGATCCTCACGGTAGCGACCATCTGCCTATTCTTATTTCAATTACTAACGGGTCAACTCGCATGCGACCAATTGACATTCCGTATGACCTCACACGAAATGTCGATTGGAAGTTATACGAGGAAATGATTTCAAAAGCGGTCGAGTCGATTCAACATCATTCACCACTTGAAGAATACAACCTCCTCGCGGGCTTGATTCTCGACGCCGCGTTGCAAGCCCAAACGAAGAAATATCCCGGCGTAACGATCAAAGAACGGCCTCCCACTCCGTGGTGGGACCAAGAGTGCTCCGATGTCTACACGCAAAGATCCGACGCGTTTAAGGCCTACCAGACGGGAGGTATACCTGGCGACTATTTACGGTATTCGGAGCTTGATACCAAGCTTAAAAGCTTGGCTAAAGCAAAGAAACGTGGATATTGGCGTCGGTTCGTGAACGAGACGTCGAGGGAGACATCGATGAGCACTCTTTGGAACACAGCCCGAAGAATGCGGAATCGCGTAACGGTCAACGAAAGCGAGGAGTCTTCAAGTAGGTGGATATTTGATTTTGCCAGGAAAGTATGTCCGGACTCTGTTCCTGAGCAAAATATTGTTCGCGATGCGTCTCCGGGCCACGACGCGATAGAATCACCTTTTACGATGGCAGAACTTTCAGTTGCCCTCCTGTCCTGTAACAATAACGCGCCTGGATTAGATAGAATCAAATTCAACTTGTTGAAGAATCTACCCGGCAATGCCAAGAGGCGCTTGTTGAACTTGTTCAATAAGTTCCTGGAGCAAAACATTGTACCGCAGGATTGGAGGCAAGTGAAGGTGATCGCCATCCAAAAACCAGGGAAACCAGCTTCTAATCACAACTCTTATAGGCCGATTGCAATGCTATCCTGTATCCGGAAATTGATGGAAAAAATGATACTCCGTCGTTTAGACCACTGGGTCGAATCAAATGGTCTACTATCAGAAACTCAATTTGGCTTCCGCCGTGCCAAAGGGACGAATGATTGTCTTGCGTTGCTTTCAACAGATATTCAGCTGGCGTATGCTCGTAAAGAACAAATGGCGTCTGCGTTCTTGGACATTAAGGGGGCTTTTGATTCCGTTTCTATTGACATTCTTTCGGGTAAACTTCACCGACAAGGATTTTCTCCAATTTTGAACAATTTTTTGCACAATTTGTTGTCCGAAAAGCACATGCATTTTACGCATGGCGATTTGGCAACTTTTCGCATTAGCTACATGGGTCTTCCCCAGGGCTCATGTTTAAGCCCCCTTCTTTACAACTTTTATGTAAATGACATCGACGAATGTCTGGCAAATTCATGCACGATAAGACAACTTGCAGACGACAGTGTAATCTCTGTTACAGGAGCCAAAGCTGCCGATTTGCAAGGACCATTGCAAGATACCTTGGACAATTTGTCTGCTTGGGCTTTACAGCTAGGTATCGAATTCTCTCCGGAGAAGACTGAGATAGTAGTTTTTTCTAGGAAGCATGAACCTGCTCAGCTTCAAACACAATTAATGGGTAAAACGATTTCTCAGGTTTTGGTACACAAATATCTTGGTGTCTGGTTCGACTCTAAAGGCACCTGGGGTTGTCACGTGAGGTATCTGATGAAAAAATGTCAACAAAGAGTGAATTTTCTTCGTACAATAACCGGACAATGGTGGGGAGCCCATCCAGGAGACCTTATAAGGCTTTACCAAACAACGATATTGTCTGTTATTGAATACGGGTGTTTCTGCTTCCGCTCCGCAGCAAACACACATTTGATCAAACTGGAGCGAATACAATATCGTTGTTTGCGTATCGCCTTAGGTTGCATGCAGTCGACCCATACGATGAGTTTGGAGGTTTTAGCTGGAGTACTACCATTGAAAAACCGCTTCTGGAGCCTGTCTTCTCGTATTCTAATCAAATGTGAGGTCTTGAACCGTCCCGTGATTGAAAATTTTGAAAGGTTAATCGAACTTAATTCTCAAACCCGTTTTATGACATTGTATTTCAATCACATGTCCCAAAATATTAACCCTTCTTCGAGTATTCCAAATCGTGTCGACTTATCAAATACTTCTGATTCTACTGTGTTTTTCGATACATCCATGATAGAAGAAACTCGTGGAATCCCGGATCATTTACGCGTGCAGCAGATCCCTAAAATTTTTTCCAATAAATATCGAAACATCAACTGCGACAATATGTACTACACTGACGGATCACTTCTTGATGGGTCCACTGGCTTCGGTATCTTCAATAACAATTTAACCGTCTCCCATAAGCTCGATAATCCTGCTTCTGTTTACGTCGCAGAATTAGCTGCAATTCAGTACACCCTAGGGATTATCGAAAAAATGCCCACGGACCATTATTTCATCTTTACGGACAGTCTCAGTTCCATTGAGGCTCTCCGATCGATGAAAGATGTTAAGCACTCTCCGTATTTCCTGGGGAAAATACGGGAACATCTGAGTGCTTTATCCGAAAAATCTACTCAGATTACCTTAGCGTGGGTCCCTTCTCACTGCTCGATACCGGGTAATGAGAAAGCGGACTCTTTGGCTAAGGTGGGCGCAACAAACGGTGATATTTATGAAAGACCAATTGCCTTTAATGAATTTTTCGCACTTGTACGTCAGAATACGATCATCAGTTGGCAAAATGCTTGGACCAGAGGGGAATTGGGAAGGTGGTTACATTCCATAATCCCCAAAGTATCGACGAACCCGTGGTTCAAGGGGTTGGATGTAGGTCGGGATTTCATTTGCGTGATGTCCCGGCTTATGTCCAATCACTATAGATTTGACGCGCTCCTCCGTCGTGTTGGGCTCGGGGAAAGTGGTATCTGTGCCTGTGGTGAAGGTTATCACGACATAGAGCATGTGGTTTGGTCATGCCCTGTACACCGTGACGCCAGGTCTAAATTAATAGCTTCCCTGCAGGCCGAGGGTAGACAGCCGGCTGTTCCTGTTCGTGATGTCTTGGCGAGCCGTGACCTATCCTACATGTCCCTTATATACGTTTTCCTGAAATCCATCCACGCCCCAGTCTAGTCCCGTTCCCCTCCGTCTACACCCAACAAAACGACAAGAACACGTTTGAACCTTAAGCACAAAACCAGCAACCAGACCCCGCACAATAGAACCAGGACCCAAGGACTACGAGCCTCTGTCCCAACTCACGACATCGTGGCTCAGCAGAACGAATCCATACATGTCATTCGACGATTATCAGACGACCATTGAACAACAAAACACTGATTGGAAATCCCATGCTAGTTTTAAGTTAGACTTAATTTCAGCTCGTAGTCGGCAGCGAGGATAAAAAATTTGCTTTAGTTTTTAAGTCATCAGATATAATTGGCGCCGTTAAACATTAAATTGTATTTGTGCCGTGTCAAATAAATGTTATGTGAAGAAAAAAAAAAAAAAAACACTTCATAGTAATCATAGATTTACACTATATGAATTAGTCTTTGTAACTAAAGCAAAATTACTGCAAGAACAATATACATACAAAATTTCCGAGTATACAACTTTGACCAATGTAATAAAGAACTACAATAAAAACTTCAAAAATCAAACCAAATTGCTAGACAGAAGCTTATACAAGACAAACACAATCGACATTAACATCAATGACTTAGTTAATACTACAAGTTAATACTACAAATGAGAATAGTAAAAAATTAGACACATTTTATACAGGTCTATAAAAAGTTATCAAAATTGAAGACCCAAATTGCATAATAGAACATGTACACTCACATAACAAATTTCAAACTCACAAGATCAGACTTATCAAAGCCAAATTACCGTTAAAATTTTATATTTACGCCTATATCCAACATTTCATATTCTATAAACTTTTCATATTACATTTTATACTATAAACAAAAATATTAATCAAAACATTATATACACTTTATACTCTTATACACTTTTAGGTTAAATAGTGACCCACCGAGCCTAACCTGAACCAAGTAAAAATCAAAAAATCATTGCCACGAATATAGGTAAAGTGCTCAGTGCTTTCCTCTGAATGCTAGAAATTCGGTTAGTTTAGCTATAAACAGAATTGTGTAATATTCATTAATATTGTACGGGAGTTTTAGTATGCTTTAATTTTTTTTCCTTCCCTAATGCTCGAGTGACTTCAAACATATTCGTCACTCGCGAAAAAGGGGTGTGATGTGGCATATTTAGGCCCATAAAATATTGACTTTCCTTTTCCTTAAATTTTCAACCCTATAACTCAAATACTAAACCCAAGAAAATATTAACATTTCATTTTCCAAGTTAATGAGTCTATAACTCAAAACTTCACAACCATCCCGACACTGCAAGTAAATAACCACTTACATCAAGTAAATTAATTTCCCACAGTCCGATTCCAGACAACATTCCAATTGTCCTTTTCCCCAAGACCAAAAACCAACAGTCCGACTAAACAATTCCCACAATCGAATCGATTGCCTCCAGTATCAATTTCCATAGACGCAATCCTCATCAAATCCAAATTACACTTCAGCAATAAACTCAACTGCATTCAACATGCACTATCCAAAGTCACAATTTTCCACAGCTAGTTGCTTATTGCTTACGCACGCACTAGCCAACATTTGAACCGCTACCAATATCCACCGACCGTCATCGTGATCATTCTTTTCGATTCCGTTTTGACCAATTCCCTTTCGATCATCGATGCTTTTGATTACAGCGATCGATGACGCTAGCTATCTCGGTTATGCAGGCACGCTTATGCGAAGCAGTGCGCGACCGATTTTTATTTTGCTTTGGTACGCGTAGTTCTACGGGCTGCGCATATCAACCTTTTGATATGTATGCATGTTCAGGCTCCTCCTATCGATGTAACTGCTTTTACCCATGCTGAGCAACCTTAAGCTGAACAGCTAAAGCCCTTGGTCTCCCCGGGACCGCCGTTTGGCACTACTTCAGGGAGAGGGCCAGTCGTGCTTTTCGCACTTACCTCTTTGGGTAGCAGAGCAGCCTATACAGGCCAGTTAGTTAACCGTTAACTAACTGGGGCACATCGATGGTTTCCCGTCGATTGGTGCCCTGCAAAGTACTAACGATCTGTGATGCGGCCGTGATGACCGCATCCCAGATTTCCCTATTTTCGCACACCCTACGCACGATGTTCTCTGGCGTGGTGTCCATCCCACTTATTGCCAGCATTTTGTACCGTATCCGCTCGAAACGCGGACATGTGAAGAACACATGCTCCGCGTTTTCTTCCGCACCCGTACAAGCGGGGCACATAGGGGACTCGGCGTACCCGAACCTATTCAGGTACTGCCTAAAGCAGCCATGGCCTGACAGGATCGTTAGATGAAAGGTTACTTCCCCATGGCGCCAATTAATCCAGCCTGCTAACTCTGGAATGAGTCGGTGTGTCCATCTACCTTTTGTAGTGTTGGACCACTCCCGCTGCCACCTGGCCATTGAAGATGACCGTATGGTGTTGCGTATTCCCCTCGTGTCGCGTTGGTCGAAGCACTCTACATCCTCTTTGACGATGATGCTGATGGGCATTATGCCAGCCAGGAAGCAAGCCGCCCCGTACGACACTGTTCGGTATGCTCACGAGATCCTTAGGCACATTAGCCTGTACGTACTCTCGAGTTTGCCGCGATGGCACGAGGTACCCAATACCTTGAGGCGATAGTGCATGCACCAGCACTGATCGATGCCTCCTGCTCCGACTTACTGTTATTTACAACAATAACTTCAGTCTTATGGTGCGCTAGCTCCAGTTTCCTGGAGTGCATCCAGTCTTCCACTACGCGTATTGATAGCGCGGCCTTTAACTCTACCTCTCTGATTGACTCGCCATAGACCTCAAGAGTTATGTCGTCGGCGAAGCCCACGATCACCACCCCTGGAGGCAGTGTTAGTTTTAACACGCCGTCATACATGGCATTCCACAGTACAGGACCCAGGATGGAACCTTGCGGTACACCTGCGGTAACTGGAACGCTTTTCTGTCCCTCGTTTGTGTTATACACTAGCACTCGATTCTGAAAGTAGTTACCCAGAATCTTGTACAGCGGAGAATCTTGTGACGGAGAGAATTGCGTCCACCGTGGACCTACCTTTTCGAAAACCGAACTGGTTGCTTGATAGACCGTTCTCACTTCCTGTATATTTCACCAGTCTATTGAGGATTACTCTCTCAAGCACCTTGCCTGCCGTGTCCAGCAGGCAGATTGGTCTGTATGCCGATGGGTCACCTGGTGGTTTCCTAGCCTTCGGCAACAACACCAGCCTCTGGCACTTCCACACGTACGGGAAGAGGCAGTCGTCAAGGCATTTATGCATGACCGCCCTGAACAACCCGGGGGCTTCTTTGATGGCCGTCTTGATGGCCAAGTTCGGGATTCCGTCTGGTCCCGGTGCCTTGCCTACCTTCAGGGAGTTTGCGATCTCGATCAATTCATCTTCTGTCACCCTTACCGCATCGTCTGCCTCTGCACGGCTGCCGTCACTCACGGTTGGTGGTGACTCGCCAGCCGGAGGCCAGGGACTTGATTCGTGGCTTGGGAAGAGGCCCTGAATGAACGTTTCTAGCATCGCTGGTGATTGTTCAGCCGGGGCTAGCGCACCTAGTCTTGGTCATAACGATCCTGTAGGCGTCACCCCACGGGTTCGAATTGGCACTGGCACAGAGTCGTTCGAAACAGGCTCGTTTACTGGCTCTGATTGCGCTCTTAAGCGTTGCCTCAGCGGATCTGAATGCGGCACCGCGTTCCGCTCTTTGCTCGTCGGAACGTGCGCGTTGCATCCTCCGTCTTGCACGGAGGCATGCACTGCGTAGGCCTGCTATCGTTTCGCTCCACCAGTATGTCGGTGGTCTACCCTCTCTAGGCGGACGAGACCTAGGCATCGTGGCGTCGCACGCCCATGACAGTATCGAATTTAGACAGTGCACACCCGGGAGTGGTTCACCCCCTTCGTGCTTCCATCTAATTGCCTGCCCAAAGACATCTGCATCGAAATGCAATGCTTTCCAACCATAGAATGATGGAATATTGGCCCTACTCGCTGCTTACTTCCGCACGCCTACCTCATAGCGAACCGATTGGTGGTCGCTATTCGTGTAGCTGTCGTCTACCCTCCAGTTCGTGATCAGTCCCGGGCCGCAGAACGTCATATCGATAATCGATTCCGTACCATTTCTACTGTAGGTGCATTTTGTACCAACGTTAGCCATGTCTAAGTTGAGCTTTGCCAAAGCTTCCAACAAGACCTGGCCCCTCTGGTTTGTACAGCGACTTCCCCACTCGACAGCCCAAGCGTTGAAGTCGCCCGCAACCACCAACGGCCATAGGCCCGTCAGTTCCACGGTTGCTTGATCGACCATCTGTGTGAACGTTTCGGTAGACCAACTAGGCGGAGCATAGAAACTGCAGTTTAATACTCCATCCACTTTGGCTATAACGTACCCCTCTCTGGAGGTCGACACAATTTCCTGAACCGGGGACCTGCCTGTCGTGCAAATGGCCGTCTTCCCAGACTTGTCCGATACCCAGTTACCGTTTCCGGTTGGGAAACGGTATGGGTCCGAGACGATGGCCACGTCCGACAACGACTCAGCAGCTGCTTGATGTAGCAACTGCTGCGCCGCATAACAGTGGTTCCGGTTTAATTGTATCACCCTCAGGCCTGCGGCTTAGTAGCAGGCCGTGCAGCCGGACACTTGGGGCCTCCCATGGCGTGTTTGGCGTCCCGTTTACCGGCGAATACGACACTTGGGAGGTGCACCGCAGTCCCGTGCCTTGTGGCCTGCGCCACCGCAGCGGCGGCATAAATTGGACCTGTCGGGCCCTTTGCACGACCAGGATTTATGCCCCCGTTCAAAGCACCTGAAGCAAACGTCAGGTTGTTGGAAGGTGCCCAGAGGGCAGACCGACCAGCCCACCTTCAACGTGGCCTTCTTCAGGGCCTTGTTACCCACCGCTAGTGGAAGCTTTATGGTAGCAACCTGGGTGCCGGCCGGGCCCCTGCGGAGACGAACTGCCTCCGCGGTCACTACCACTCCACACTCTCGCTCGAAGGCTTGTGCTATGTCGCACCCTTCGGTGATCTCGTCCAGGTTTTTAAACTGGAGAGTCACTTCAGGAGTAAGGGCTGGGATTTGGACCTCCTCGCCTAGCACTTCCTGGGCCGTCTTTTTATAGGCACAGCCCTTTCCCTTTGCCTCTTTGCGGAGTTCGAGGATCATCTCGCCGGTGCGTGACCGACGAATTGACCTGACATCCGCGCCGCGGTCTTTGAGCTTTGAATCGCCTCTCATGGCCTTCAAGACTTCAGCGTATTTAGACGCATCCGTCTTGAAAATGAGCGCGTCGCCCTTGCTCCGCCTGTTCGCCCCTTGCGGCTTCGCGCGTCGTTTCCGCTTCTGCCGCTTTTTGTCCACCACGGTGGTCCAACCCGTGGCTTCACCGTTTGTCGGTTCTTTGCTCGGCTGGACTGACGGGCCAGTTTCCTGGCAGTCACCGAACAACCGCCTTCGTTGCTTCCTGGGGGCCGATTCCCCCGGAGAGCCTCTCGCACGTTTGCCAGTCGGTTCAGTTGAACAGACTTCGGCAAACGATGCTGCAGCTGTTTGTGTGTATTTAGACACAGCTGCAGCATTCCCTTTTTTAGGCTGGTTAAGCCTTGCCTCCAGCGCGAGTGCCTTGCTTTCGGCATCGTTGGCCCGTTTAAGGGCTTGCGAAAACTCAGATTTCGCGCTGCAAATGTTCATACGTAGCAACAGAAGACATTGCTTCAAATCTTTCGATATGTTGCTACGTTCATCCGTGAACTTGAGAATTTCATCAAGTTGTACGAACACAGCCTCTAAGCTCGGGAACTTGTTCGTGTGGCTTTCTACCACAGAGAGTAGCATAGCCCCAGATATTTGTTCCCGTTCTTTGGCGGTTTTAGGTGTTTCTACCTTGCCGCCAGTCGTCGCCGTTCCGGTTGGTGCTGGCTTAGGCGTGGCCGCCTTAGCCCCAACTCGGAACTCCCCTGTCGGTGTCGCAAAAGGTGTACCAACCTGTGCGCCGCCTTTACCGGCATCCGCCAGTCTCGGTGGAGACCGTGCGATGCCCCGCCTGGCAAACGGGTTTACTAACCCGTCCGCCCCATCCACTACCTTCGCCTCTTCGTCAATTTTAATAGAAAACATTGTTGTTAAAAGGGTCCTTCTTCCAGCCGCTATCATTGGTCATGGTGGAGTGGTCGCCTATATGGTCTCATGGTGGCCTATGCCGAAGCAATGAGGTCATGGCTAGTGAAGGTCGTCATAGCCTCTCATGAGCAACTATGACGCCTCCCGACCGGCGTAAGTCAGAAAAGGGCATCTGATCCCACTCCTGCCTGATTCCCATCCGCGGAACGTACTGGAAGGCCTGCAAGGTTTTACGGGACGGAGACCCCTGCATTCGTATGCCACCTAAGGGAGCTCGGTGCAGCTGCCAGCCCAACGTCGTGGTATAAAATCGTATTCCCTCTCAAAAACCTAAAACACAGCGACCAGTACACCATAATTGGGACCTTACTGGTATCAGCCCCAATAGGCGGGTTAGTGCATTTGGGTACACATAAACATGTCGACTAAGGACTTCCTCTTTGGGCATACTCCACGGACTCAAGTCGTCCGGACTTCTGTTTCCGTGTTTTTTGAACACTATATAATGAAAATTATTTCCAATTCGAAGCGTATGCTTCTTTAAGAATTCTGCTCCGATTAATCCGTCACTTGGCAAATTTTCTAATATATGAAATTGCGTCGGGATCAAAAAGTCTCCGACTATTAAATCCAACGTAATTGTACCTGAGGTTCGCACAATGTTCCGGCCGATACCTCCAAAAGTGGTTACATCCTGTGTATTTACCGATACATTCAAAAGGTTTACAATGCGTGCATTAATTATATTCGCACATGCACCTGTATCTAAGATCAGATTCAACGTAAATTTGACATTCTGCCTAGCCAGTAGGGTTAACATTAAGTACCCTCTGACATCGTAATATACTCGCTTAGCCACACAAGCACTGTTGTCTCTTATGTGATTGCATGCGGTCCTCCAATCGGCTATTTCTATGTTGCTGGGCTCATCGGTACATCTCCGCCAGTCAACATCTGCGCAAATTTCTGCTAAATCCTCGTTAAAATACTCCTGTGCAACCGGATCCAAAATACCTTCTTTTTGAAAATTACCACTTCTTTCATTAATGTTGGCTACCATAAGCATTTTCTGAGGCATCCGGGTATACGAATTCCTGTACCTCCTATCAGTTGGTCCATTTTGACCATAATAATTATATTTCCAACCATGGACGCAGTCCCCTTGTCTCCGCCGGTATGAACGCGCGGTGCGATAATTGTACTTGGAACGATTACCGTCGCTAGATTCACATATATTGTTATAATTGTTTTGCTTGTAAATTATTCTAACCCTATTTTTGTAGTTATAATATTCATTTTTTCCAAGACGGCTGTTGCTATAATCAGTGCCTGTGTAATTTATTGTGAAAATATTTCTGTTACTGTCATATTGTCTAAGCGCATCGCGCTGTTTTTCGACCCATTCTAGGCCCTGTATTCTATTTTCTATTTCCGAGATTACGCTCATGGTAGTAATCCTCTAAGTCATCTAGCAACTCTTCTAACTTCAATGCTCGTTTACCTTGAGCAGCTTCTTTCAATGCGGTGTCACACAAACCCGCCATAAAATGCAATCCAAGACTAACTATCATGCATGACTTCGTACAATTAATTTCGTAGGAGTCGATTTGCTCCTTAATTTTCGATATCCTCTTTTTATAATCAGAAAAGGTCCCATTCGCCTCATGTTTCAATGTTTCTACTTGACTTATAACTGCCTCGATGCGTATATTATCCCCGAATTCCTTCAATAAATTCTGCTTAACCTGTGGCCAAGCGTTTGCGTTAATTCTATGTATTGCGGCAGCAGCTCTGCCTTTTAGTTTTAATACACGGTGTCTCTGGTAGGAGAAACTTATCCGAAAAAAATTAGTATCGCTCTGATACTCTTCATTCGAAAGCTCAAGGTGTCCCCTTTAATATGCTACTAAAATTGAAATGTTCTATCGGCGGGTCCAGAACTATTTTTTTCAGACATTTTTTTTGTAATTGAAAAGCTGGTGGAATGGGAACTATGTATACTTATCAAGGAATTTAGGTGCTGAAACCTTCAAGTTTTGTTTTTGTCATATAATGAAACAATATTTGGCATAATCTTGGATTTTTTGAAAAAGGTGAAGTGGGGTAAAAAAGACTCGAAAATTTTGAGTCCAAAAACTGCTGAAAAGACAAAAAAGCTATAATTTTTTGTACGCTTAATCGATTTCTCTGAAAATTGATATGGTAATTCTATCCTATAAAAATATACAATGTCAGTTAATGAACGTTGCTGTCGAGGTTACATAATTAGATATTTACATTTTTCTTCAAAAACATGGGGATTTTTGGAGTTTTTTTTTGTCATCAGAACAAGGTCCTACAATCAAACAATACGTTTTATAAACCAACTCAAGAATTTTTATTGGATGTATTCAAAAAGTGCACCGTTTAAAAATAAATCGATTTTTTTCATAACAAGGTTTAAGTCATCATTTGAACCTGTTACGCAAGGAACGCAACTCCATTTTGTACCTACATTTAAAATGCTGGCTATAGCTCTATAACATCCCAGTCTCAAATTGGTTTAAAAAATTGACCTCCACAAAAATATCTCGGGTTGGGGTTGGGCTCGGGTTTCAAAAGCTTCGGGTTCGGGTCGGGTTCAGGTTTCCCAAAAATAAAATTTTCGGGTTCGGGTTTGATCGGAAAAAAAGTTTCGGGTTCGGGTTTCAACCGAAAAACAAAATTCGGGTACGGGTTTGAAAAAAGCCAAACCCGACCATCTCTAGTAGGCAGTACTTCAAACATTCTTAATGATACAATAAGCATACCGAATTGCAGAAAAATCGATGCATTCTACTCAAAGTTACAGTAACATTATGATTTTAGCAGCACCTGGACATTAGAGTTTGAAATGCCATTTCACCAGGCCCGGATTCAAGTGGAGGGGAGGGGGCAAATGCCCCGGGCCTTTCGAAACGAGGGAGCCCCCTGGTTCTAGACCAGACGTGAATACAGGTTGGAGACCTTTTTTTGTTTTGCTCGTCACTTTCCAGCGAAGCGTTAAATCATTTCAACTAATATTTTTGAGAAAAGAGGCCCCACGAAAATTCCTGTCTCGGGCCCCCAACACCTGAATCCCGCTCTGCATTTCACTCCACTAACTCCTTTCCCAAAAAACTTATATGTACAAATTATTTCATGGATGAACAAACCCTGGAAATTTAAACTCGATTGGGGGACATCGATGCAAAACGGAGTTGCGCTCCTGACACAATGGGTTTAAATAATGATTTAAAACATGTATGAATAATGAAATTTTCTCAGTCGTTACTAAAACGGCGCATTTTTTAATAACATCAAATTAAAGCTCTTGAGTTGCTCTATAAAACATATAGCTTAGATACAGGGTCCAGTTTTGTTGCAAAAAAGAGCTGCAATAATCACCATTTTTTGAAGAAAAATGCAAATATCCAATAATGAAACCACGACAGCAACTCTTAACAACCGGCATTTTATATTTTTTATAGGATAGAACGTCGATTTCTGAAGAAATCAATCAAATCAATCATCAATCAAAATCAATGTAATCAAAGTCACAACATTTTATTTGTTTTCAGCTGATTTTCGACTCCAAATTTTTAAGGGTATTTTTTACCTCACTTAACCCTTTTCAAAAAATCTGATATTATGTAAAGCTTTGTTTTGTTATATAAATGAAAACAACCCTGAATATTTCAGTACGATCAGAGAACCCTGATAACTTTTTGTATTTCTGAAACATATTATTTATTTCCTTTTCACTAGTTTTCAATTACAAATATATGTTCGAAAACAAATTGTTCTAGACCCCCGATAGAACATTTCAATTTTGGTAGGATATTAAAGGGGACAGCTCAAGCTTTCGAACTACGAGTATTAGGGCGATACTAATTTTTTTTGGATAAGTTCTTCAACCAGAGACACCGTGCAATAGAATAATATAAACCAGTGGAGCGTGTGATACTCCTTTTGGTATCTCCCGAGCAAAATGCTCGATATGATAAACGAACGCTTCTAGCTCGTCTAGCGATCCATCAAATTCTGGGATGCACTGCATGGCATCTGCTTTTGGAAACGTGTACTCCATTATGAATATAAAATTTTATATATATTTCTTAAAAAACAATAAAAGGTACTGCGGAATAAATACTATATGACTATAAAAGGCTCATGTAGCCTTCTTCCTCTTTTTCCTAGGTATCACTAACGAATCTGTTGACCAGATGTGATAACGTAGCGTGACCGACTCTAATTTCTTCGTCGCGCCATCAAAAAATCTGAACACCAAGTTTCGAACCATTTGGTGTCAAAGCTTCAACGTTTATCTCTATTATTTAATTAAACTACTATTTTTATTAAGTTTTTTCCTGATATTTCTGAGCTAAAATAATCATTTTCGTATAGTGTAACTGAACCAGTTTTACAACTGATCAAAAAATTGTAAATTTTCAAATTAGATGGCGTAAGGTGCCCTTCTTATCCATAATATTGTAACCTCTGTCTCCTTACGACAACATTCATCATAAAATATCTTTGCAGTCTGTTAACATTTTCCCCCCGGCGGATATTTAAACTTGTTGCTGCGCGCGTTGCGCTTATTAATCCACTTTATTCTTTGACCAACTTAACATTTCATCGCTACTGGATTCGTTTTCACGGTGCTCCCACAGACCGTTATTATAAAAAAATGCACCAAAGAATCTGAATACACCATTCGATTCGTTATGACGTCCAGAATGTCTGGTCAAAATTTCAAAATCATCGTATGGTACATTTTTGAGTAATGCCCTTTTGAAAGTCGTAAAGTACAAAAAAGTGATATAAAATCGACGAAATACTTATTGTAAAGCACGTTTTTCAACCACCATTTTATAAATAACTTCCAAAATAGTTTCTACACATTCCAATGGTTATATTTCAAGACATTAACAATTGGTGGTAAGATTTATTTGAAAATCCCACAGTGCACAGTGGTCTAAGCTCGAAAAATCGTGATCGTCCTAGATTTGACTGTGAAAAATTGATTTTATGTACTCTATGTCTTCAGAAAAATTGTTCCATGGAACAAGGCCTTACTATTGACGTTTTCAGTTTTTCGATCAATCCACCTAACAGTTAGATGAAAAAAAATATTTTTTCTAATTTTCAATATACCAGATTGCTTCCTTCAGCAAAGTTGTGGAAAATTTTAAAAGAAAAACAATTGCTGAATACTGCGATGTCCTATCTGTACGTTGGACACGACAAAATAGAGTTTTTTGTTGAACACCCCTCTTTAAAGTCAGTTTTTTGTCTGTAATGGTCAAAACAATGCAAAATGTTTTAAGATTCTATTCATTCAACTAAGATTCTCTCAAGACTTTATTAAATTTATTGTTTGTAGATTCATTCTCTTTGTAAATTCATAAATTCTTCTGCGTTGAACGATATATTACGTGTTCATTGGACAGCTATTCGATATCGCATGTCTCGTGAAAAAAAAAAAACAATGTATACTCTCCTGTTTTAAACTCAGCTGTTTCTGGTGTTCCACGATTATTTTTAATAACTATGTGCGAAATTATTTGAACCCAAACTTTTCTTATTGTGTTTGTGTTGTGTACCCGCTTTTTTAAATAAAAAAAAAAACCTCAACTCCAGCTTTTGCAATGTGCTGGGTGTCAAAAAGGAAAAGACTCTCTCACCCGAGTATCCTTGGAACAGAGCCGGTCATCGTCGTTGACATCTCACCTTTAATTCTCACTATGTAACTACGGTAATTCACAGTTGTATGGCCGATTGTTCCAATTTGATTGTTAATTAGACACTTACTGCCTATGTTTATATTTTTTTCTTGTGTTCTTCTTTGAATTGCACAACTTTAAAAGTGTCTTCTAACGTACGATCTCATTCACTTCACAGCTGTTTCGCTAATATTAAATCGCGAATTGCATAGATTATATAGTCGGGTTTCAGGTATTCATACCCAAATCCGACCCAAACCCGACATTTTCAAACCCGAACCCGACCCGAACCCGAAAGTTTTTTTTCACCAAACCCGAACCCGACCCGTACCCGACACTTTCAAAAAATTTCAAACCTGAACCCGACCCGAACCCGTCGGGTCGAAAACCCGAAACCCGACCATCTCTATTTTGTACCACGATTGACAAACTAAAATTTTGAATAAACACTTATGATTTGACCAGCAAGCCCAAAGGCTGTGTTTCCCTACGTTTAAAAGAACGGGATGTTAAATAAGATATTTTGGATGCTAAATAATATGTTTAGACAACAATCCTTACTTAGCAACAGCAGCAGCAGTGTAGCGGACAGCAATGGCAGCAGAAAGCGGCCGCAGATGTGACAACGGATAGTAGCAGCAGCTGTGAAAACGGATAGCAGCAGCAGTTGCATACAGTGGCACTTCCTTTGAAAAAAATGCCTTTGTGCGACAGCGGGCAGTGAGTGAAGTGAAACGGAAAGTTTTGAGAAAAATGAACCGTGAAATACGTATTTCATTGACTTTGAAGCAAAAATTACGTATTATATACAATTTGATCCTCATAGAGCGTGAATTTAAAAATTTTAAAATCTAGCGGTTCCACAATTTTACATAAACAAGCAATAAGCTCTGGTAGCTACGCTAAAGAATGGGCAGTACAAATCATATTGATATTGCATATATAATAGCCGTGAGAAAGTTCGCGAAAATGCAATGGAGAAAAATATCATAAATATCATCACTAACCTTTTTTTGTTTATTCATTCATTTTTTGAACTTATATTCCATTCAACTATGAAAGTGCATCATTTTACTCAAAATATCATAAATTTCAATCGAATCCAACCCAAAAAAAAAATTTTTTTGTCATTTCGTTAAATTCACGGTTTCGCCAAACTCACGGTAAATTTTTGTTGACCGTGATAAAATCGAAAAAGCACTGTATAGTGATTGTTTTATTCCGGCAACCAAACTGAAATTTGGTAGCACTTCAACTTCTTTTTGCACAAAGTTTAAGACATATTCAATACAAGTAATGTACTGCCGTCATCTCGCAGACTGACGTAAGCGCCAAAGTGGCCGATTTGTGTTTTTTGTGGTTAAACGATAGAACACAAAAGTGTAAAAATAGCGTCAGTAATTCATGAAAACGAAATGACGTAACCACCATTTCTACTCCACGTGACGTAAATTCAATACAACTATGTTTGCGAAGCGTTTATCACATTCAAGGACTCGAGAACAAATCAAATTTGGCATGTAGAAGTTTTTAGGAGCAGGAAAAATTTATATGGTGGTTCGACACTTCTCCCTTCTTTGCAAAAGAATGTGTTGACTGCGCCCTATCGAGATGCTCGGCCACAGCTTCACACGACTGATAAACCGCACCCGTTACCATCCGAGGGATCGTCACGATCGAACCGCGATCAAAGCGGACGAAGCGAATGTCATGTGTGATGATCAGATAGGAGCGAGGCATTTGATCATTATTGGTTGTACTGCTAGTGCGAAGAATCTTAAATGAAGTTCCAATTATTCTTAAATCTGATTAAATCTACCTTAAATCTACCGGCTCAAACCTAGTGAACTTACACACTATCTAGTTTCTAGACGTGCTTGCTAAACTCAATTCTGAAAGTACAGAACGGTGAGAAATCAAATGATACTTATATAATTCCTATTTGCCTTAATTACTAGTGCACATGTTTATAATTAGATTTGCCCGGAGATTCACTAGATTAATATATTTAAATCGCACTGCGATTCGGAACAGGTTACACGGCTGGACAGCGAAACCCGCGAATAGGAAACCCCGTTCTATCTATCGAAAAAAAAATTCTAAGCCTAAACCTAGAAGTGAAGTAGATCTCCCTCGAAATTCGTTAACGCTAGCGAGAATCACTGAAGTAGGTATTAAAAAATATATAATGACTTAGTCTAACTTAGCTTAATATTCCTCAGCAATTAAATAGCTTCCATTTGTTTGAAAAAAGTTTATCGAATTGATTCGTTTCTCGCTAAACACGACAGAAGGGTTCCGTACAAATGAAACACATATTTGGAACATTTTTTCCGGAGAACAGCCTCGAATGAATAGATTAGAGCTAAGAATCGCCGCAGAGACTATTTTGAATTCTAAGATGGAAACTTCTGGTTTTTGAATAACAGACCCAAATGGCCAAATACCACCCATAATGAGAATTCCCTGAACCAGAATGATACCCAGAGGCCAGAAATTGAGTCCGCATGCCTTTTTGAAATCCAAGATGACGACTTCTGCTCTCTGGAAACACATATAAAATTATCGAATACCACTCAATATGAATATATCCGTAATCGCGATGATGCACAGAAGCCTACAGCTGAACCTGGACAATCGAATGGCATCATCAGATTTTGCAACCAGTGTTGTAAATATTGATATTTTCACGTTTAAAAACTAAAACTTCGTTTATCTCAAAACACCCCCAATTTTTTGCTAAATCTGATGTCACTAATGTGTTCAGCGGAAAATTTTACATAAGAATCACCTATCCACAAAATGCAATATGCGCCGTTGTGGAGATATTCAACTTTTAAGATAACGAGTTCGTTAAATTCACACAACAAATGTGACCAAATGTTGAAACGCACTCGAAACAAAAGCACTATTTCACATCTCAAGTGTGGGTTTCTCATGGCCTTTTTTATGGTTTATTCCTGTGTTTTCATAACGCGGTTTCTGTCAAAACATACGCAGGTTGTTTTGAATTTTCACGACAGTGAAACAAAATGGTGTGTTCGATAGGTTGGAGTTTAAAAAGTAAGTGTACAGCTATAAATCACAATCGATCGCACTTAACATCACAAAATGGATTTTGTTCAAAGTTTGGTGTTCAACGTTTGCAAACTATATGCGGAAGAAAAACAGTTTGGCCAATATCTCGCAGCTAGACAGAAACAATGCTGCAATCCGCTGAATTGCCATGGCGGTGGTCGTAAGAAAAAAATAAAAATCATTCCGTCATGTTTTCATGACAGGTTTCATGAAAACTATCAGAAAATAGTAGAAGGTCGAAAGACATGCATCCAATGTGATGCAGCACTGAGATCGGAGGTTGTAAGGATTAATTCGCAAGTATGATGGATCAGGAAATAGGTGTAGCAATCGGTGAAAATAGTATACCTCAGCACAAGTAATGTTACAAGCATTATAGTTAACATTCATTATTTCCTTGTTATAGATACTGGTGAGTTGGATCATTTAACTGAAGAATTGGAAACTCCGCATGAGCTGAGTAAAAGAATTTTTCACACTATATTCTTTTCAACATGAAAATGTTGGAAATGAAATGATTAGCGCACATCTGCGATGTCATTATTGTTTTGTTTTATTTGAAATTGTTTTGAACCTGTTTTGATTGTTTACTTGTATAGTAAAGAAACAGCTGGTTTGCTTTAACACGGTTTTGCAATCTCTTGGTCAATCACCTGTTAGAGAGTTGAACGTAAAACGATCGAATAAATACAGTGGAGAAAAACTACTCACGGCATCAAAAACTTTAAAAAAATCTTTTGAGCCTGTTTCTAGTCAGCAAAATGAAGGTCTAGAAAGTTCTGGAGAGGAAATGGTTCGGCAACTCAAAGAAAAATTTCAAATTTGTGATAAAACGAGCGATAAAATCCACCAGAGGTCAGTGCTGCCAGGTTCGATTCAATTAAATCTGTTCCAGGGATCCGAGATAAACGAAGTTTTAGTTTTTAAACGTGAAAATATCAGTATTGGCAACACTGTTTGCAAAATCTGATGATGCCATTCGATTGTAAATTTAATAACCCTTTAAAAAGAGTGTCTAATATTGTCTGTAGCGCTTACGGCCTCTGAGATATGATGTTTTTCCAAAACATGGAAAATGATTTTTTGTCAAAAAATACAAAAATGGAAGGCCCCGCAATTGGAGGGGGTTGTCCGATTGACCCGAAGCTCTGGATTTTTCAGTTTCGACCTAAAACAAGTCATTTTATTCATTTTGAAGCGAATCGGAGAGGGTCGTTGCATTTGCCTGATCACTTGACATGGAATGACCCTTAAGCCTGTATCAGACTAACCGTTGCAGCGGTCAACCGCTACCGTTCCGTTCTTTTTCAACCAATCAGAACACAGCGGTCGACCGTCGCTTGTTGTTGTTGCAAAAAATAGAATATTTCTATTTTTGCCGCCGACCGTTCCCAGCGGTTGGTTTCATTTTGGACAGGGCACCTGTATTCTAAATCTCCCAGCTGGTCTCGAGGAACGATGCTGGCCTAACAGGCCAGTCGTCGTATGTTCGAATCTCGGCTCGGGAGAGACTGTTAGTGTCAGTAGGATCGTAGCGCTAGCCCCGCAATTGTCCTGTACACTTAACAGTCGGCTGCGAAGTCTGTGTATAGTAAAACAGAAGGTCGAGTTCCGATACGGAATGTAGCACCAAGGCTTTGCTTTTGCTTTGCTTACGACCTGTATTAATCGAATTAAATGGTAATCATTAGATTAAGCAAAAATAATTTTTTAGTGTTACTTCCGTACTCGAAACCCCCTATGTGCAAATTGTCACTGTAGTCGGTTAAGTAGTTTTTGAGTTTATAGGGAACAAACAAACAGACATTCGCATTTATAGATATAGGGCAATGGGGGTATTTTGGCCCACCTACATATTTTGGCCCACGCGGAAACATTTCACGCATTTTGTTTGATATATTCAATGAATATCAGAAAACAATGTATACAAAAAACATATTATTAAAATAACATACCTAAGAAACATACTGTATTCAGAATCATCAGAACCATGAATCATGAGTCAACTCAAAGTCAAGAGGAAGTGGTAATACTCAACTCAACTTCCGAAAGCTATCGTAACAAATGAGCCGTTACGGAACAGAGTGGTTCAAAGACCTTATTTTTGAAAACGACTTTTGTGCATAACCCGCATCGATTCTGAGCTGAAGTTGACAAATAAGGAAAATTTAGAAAAATCGAACTTTAAAGCTGATTTATACCGTGTTCAAATTTCGTTCGAAACAGAATGGCCATGCTGTTTCGGAACAGAGTTGTCTATGTACATAAATCGGTGTAATACTATCATGTAACACGTAACATGTATTACTTGTGATAAATAACTTGTCACTTGCTTTGTACATGTCACACGGGATATGTAACATGTTACACGTAATGTAACACGAAAAATGTAACATGTGATATATTATGTAATATGTAAGACCACTCTGTTCCGAAACGATTCGAGGATTCCAGTGAATATTTATATGAAGTCAGAGTGGTCTATGTACATTGGTGAGCTAAAATCACTTATTTCGCAAAAGAACTGTTAATTTTATGTATTTCCCTGTCAAACTACTTCATATACTTCATATCAGAATATTTTGTTTGAAAAAATCCGTTGAACAGAATTTTACTCAGAGATTGTCCGAAAATTGCTTCTCCGGAAAAATTTGCTCGATGGCACATAGACCACTCTGTTCCGCAACGGCTCAAATATGTAGGGGGGCAAGGGGCAAGATGAGCACCTTAAGCTTCTTATCAAATTGTTAGGGCAAAGTGAGCAAAAAGCTACTGAATACATTTTTACTACATAGAGTAAGAATAATACTCAAGAGTTGCTACATTGGAAACTAAAGAAAAAGGTTATTTAAATATTTATAAATAATTTCCTAAGCCACTAAAAAGTATGAGGCTGGTCGCGGTACAGGGTAGATTGGGCATACCTATGGGGCATAATGGGCATGTTCATATTTTTCGATTTCAAGCAAACATTAAACAATGTATCAATGTAACGTACAATCGTAGGTACCGAAACAAAGTTTTCCTTTCCTGTTTCACTATTTATACTCCAAAACAGCATAATTTTTTAGCCTTTTTTAACTTGAAAATTATCTATGAATTTGCCCGCATATAAAAATAAGGTTTTGGTCCATAAAACGCTACTGTGCGGATGAAGGAATAATAAACATGACAAAATTCAAATTTAGGTAACTTTATTTTAATGATTGTCAACAAACGAATCTGTTCAGCCTTAAATGTCGGCTTAACGTTTGACGTGGAATGCCGTGTGCAATAGCCGCTCGGTTCACTGACATTCGATGAGAAATAACCGCGTCTATAGCAGTGGCCAATAATGACTGTGACCATTTTTTGCGCCCCGACAACCATTTGTAATTCCGAACCATTTTACTATTAACTGCTGCTAGCACGATGTTTACTTTTTTGACAGCACTTTCTGGTTTGTAGGTTATGTTTTCGTGCATAGGTATGGCAATTTTGCCCCTACCAGCACTGCCCAATCTACCCCATGAGAAACACTTATGAAAAAGAGCTGTTTTCAGATGATGTTTCATTTGAAAACACTGCATTATTTATTGAAACTGTTTGAATATCAATAACGATTATCGAAAATAAACTTTCGAGCCCAAAACGACATATACGCATGCAAAAACCCTTATTTTTCGCGCTTGTGAGCTATTATATTATACGCAAGACGTGCATGAATGATACAATTGTTTATTGTGTAAAAACGAATTTGTTTTTTCCAGTTATTTTGAATAAAATTACATCTTCAGATTAATGTTAATGATTCAAATTTATAACAGTTCCAAAATTACTGCCAGAAACCTAGAAACAACATATGCCCATTCTGCCCCGTATGGCCATCTTGCCCCTTGTTTTCCTATGCTTTTGAAACAATTCATAGTTGTAGTTACATCAGAAAAATACCATAAAAACAGTTTTGACAGCTCATTGTTTACCATTCGGCCGCTCGCGCTGAACAAAGAGGTAACTTGCAGCAGTTTACAAGTATTTTTTTCTTAACTTGTTAGATTTAATTATTTCTTACTGGCTGCAATGCCTAAAAAACTCTTAAAAGCCCGATTTGTTTCATTTTTCGATGCCTAATATTGCGAAAGCTTCGTGGCAGGAGAATGTTCCCGTCAAACCCACTACTTCTACTCTAAAAAGATCGATGATGATCTAAAATATGGTTAGTCCAAAATATTTTAACATGCGATTGTATATATAAAGGTGTGCCAAAATGTAGACGAGGTGGTCCGAAATATGATTTTAGTATTTCGTTTAATGAAAAAAAAAATACCTTTTGGCTGATTGCTTATTGGAATAACTTTTACTCGTTGGATGTTGAACGATCCTGGTTGTAAACCAGATGGCATTAATATTTGTTGTGTAACAAGCTGGCCGCTCGGGGTAGATAATATAACTCGTTGCGCATGCTGGTTTAAGCGAACGCCAACCTTTGGGACCATCTAGTACGAAACAAAAAAAAACAAAAATGAAACATCATAAAAAAGTAAGCTGTAACTTACCTTTATAGATGTGGTACCTACTAATGCTTGTGTTTGTCCCCTAACGCAAGAGGTTTTATTTTGCTGGTTAGGCTCCACATTCATATTAGAATTTGTGCTAGAGATATTTGAAGAGACCGCTGTTATTCTTGCATTACCTAAAGATTGCTGGGTGAACGAAAGTTGCATATTAGATTGCTGGCCAGAGGTAGTTCGTACTCTTACTAATGGATTGCCCAGCAAAAATTTCGCGGAAACCGAATTGTTCGCTTGCTGTGATGTAATTAAGTTTGTTTGATCCTATAAGCAAAAAACAATATTATTTTGTGCATGGTGCATATTATAGTCAATTTACCCGAGGTATGGGTATGTTTCCAGATACTTTGACAGCCTGTCCGCCATATACAGTGTTAGAAGGTTCAATATAACAACTTGAATTTTGGTAAAAAACGCTTGAAGTGGTTTGTTGAACATCTTCTGAGCAAACGGCTGCTTTACTCGTAATGATCAGAGGATTTCCAGCCAAACTAGCAATGTTCAATGATGGTGCACTGGTGAAGCTGAAAATATAAGAAGTAACAGGCATTTTAGTCTGACAAAAACAAAAGTTATACATAGATATTGTCTGACCTAATGAATTTGTATTAGTTAACTTTGTTTGAATATCGTTTTATTTATTATTATTTCATCAGAACCCTTCAATATTATTGAAAAGTTTTCTGAAGATATACTAAAAACCTAAATTAATCCACCTAGCGGTCAGACCCAGCCTTTCTCATTCAAACTTTTATTTCATTATAACTTTTATTATGTCTATAGGTTCTAAAATATTGATGTTGTAATCTATACATATAAAAATGCAGTCCGGTCTGTCTGTCTGTCTGATCCATATAGGCTCGAAAACTACCGAACCGATCGACGTGAAAAAATGTATATAGGGGTTTTTGGTGCCGATAAAGGTTCCTATGATAATTTGAGACCCCTCCCTCTTCTAGAAGGGAGGGATACCATACAATTGAAGAATACATTTATGCACAACTCAAGAACAAATCGAGCAAATGAAACCGAATTTGGCATATGGATGTTTTAAGGGGTAACAAATATGTCCATAATAGTTTGACGCCCCTCCCTTTTCTGGAAGGGAGGGATTCCATACAAATGAAATGCAAATTTCTGCATATCTCGAGAACTAACCGAGTAAATGGAACCAAATTTGGCAGGTGAATGTTTTTAGAGGTAACAAATATGTGCATAATGGTTTGACACCCCTCCCTCTTCTGGAACCACATGTTTCTGCACAAGTTTCTGCACCTCTCGCGAACTAATCAGTTAAATGGAACCATATTTGGCAGGTGAATGTTTTTAGTGGTAACAAATATGTTCCATAATCGACCTCAGGCAACATTTTGGATAGTAAGATGGCAACTTCCGGTTTCTGGAAAACAGCCTAAAATGGCCGATTTCCACCCAATATAATAATATCCGGATCAAGAATGATACACAGGAGCTGAAATCGACCACAGATACTATTTTGAATTCTAAGATGGCGACTTCCGGTTTCTGTAAAACAGCTGATAATGACCAAACACCACCCAATATGAGTGTTTCTTTAACCAGTATGACGTTCAAAATCCAGGAGTTGTCTCCAAATGCCATTATGAAATCCAAAATGGCGACTTCCGGTTTCAGAAAAACAGCGGCAAACCACCAAATACCACCCAATATGGGGATTTCCGGAATCGTAATGATGCACTGGAGCTACAAATCGACTTCAGACAACATTTTGAAGTGTAAGATGGCAAATTCCGGTTTCTGAAAAACAGTCTTAAATGGATGATTTCCATTAAATATGAGTATCTCCGGAACTAGAAAGATGCAACTAAAAGTTGATCACAAACACAATCTTGAATTTTAAGATGGTGACTTCCGGTGTCTGGTAAACAGCCCATCCGGTGTCTGGTGACCAAATACCACTCAATATGAATGTTTTCGGAACCAGAATTACGCCCAGATGACAGAGAGCGACCAAATACCACCCAATATGAGTATCTCCGGAGCCAGAATGTTGCAAGAAGCTAAAAATTGACCTTAGACACCATTAGGAATTGTAAGATGGCAACTTCTGGTTTCTAGAAAACAGCCAAAAATGACCGATTTCCGTCTAACATGAGTTTCTCCAGATCTAGAATGATACACAGCAAATGAAATCGACCACAGACCCCATTAAGGATTCTAGGTTGGCGACTTCCGGTTTCTGGGAAACAGCGGAAATAATCGAATAAGACCCAATATGGGTGTTTTTTCAACCAGCATGACGCTCAGAGGCCAGAAATTATCTTGAATACCATTTTGAAATCCAAGATGGCGACTTCCGGTTTGTAAAAAACAGTCTAAAATAACCAAATACCATCCATTATATCTATCTCTGGAACCAGAATGATGCAATGAGCTAACAATTGACCTCAGGCATCATTTTGAATTACTAAATGGCAATTTCCAGGAACAGTCGAAAATGACCGAATAATACTCAATATGGATATCTCCGTATTCGAGATGATGCATAGAAACCAAACATTGACCCTGGATACCATTTTGAATTCAAAGACGACCATTTCAGTTTCTGGAAAACAACCAAAATAACTAAATACCTCCCAATATGGGTATTTCCGGTGTCAGATTGATGCCAGAAAATCTGCTGAAAATGACCGAATACCACCCAATATGAATATATTCAGAATTAAGGCGATGTACAGAAGCCAAAAATCGAGAATGTTGTCATTTAGATTAAATCAATCATTTCAAACGATTTGTTATTTGACCTTGATCATATCCTATGGCCGATTCGTCGTGCATTTGCAGACTTGAAACAAATCGCCCTTGTGGGAAAACGGCTTGAAATGGCAAGGTCTCCGTCCCGTAAAGCCTTGCAGGCCTTCCACTACGTTTCTTGGTCATTGCCTGATGGGAATCAGGCAGGAGTGGGATTAAATGCCCTTTCCTGACTTACGGCGATCGGGAGGCGCCATAGCTGCTCATGAGGGGCTTTGGCGACCTTCACTAGCCATGACCTTACTGCTCCGCCATAGGCCACCATGTGACCAGATAGGCGACCACTACACCATGACCAAGGATAGCCGCTGGAAGGGGGACTTTTCAACCAAAATTTTCATTTTAAGTTTAGTAAAGCGGGCAATGTATTCAGTTTGCGAGGATGCGAAAATGAATGGGAATAAAAGGTGTTACTTTAGGCTTAGAAAAAATTTTCCCTCGTCCAGACGGGACTCTAACCCGCAATCTCCGTTGTCTTTGGCAAGGTGTTTTAGCCAATTAAACTACTGGGAAAGGTATAACTCACCCTCAACCAAAGTCGAATCACCCTCTACTATTGTGTTCCCGTATCTCAGCACGCCTTGATGAACTGCACACACTGCCCGGTGGGAGTTTATTTTTGTAACCAGGGATGCCACATATACAGATTTTTCTGCATTTTACAGATTTTTGAACTGAAAAAGCAATACAGAATCTGTATTACAGAATTACAGAATATTGCCAAAAATACAGATTTTACAGATTTTTTTGTTATGAGCATGAGTATGATCGACAGCCCGCGGTTGCTACTCCGTTATTGCCAGATCAGCTGTAATTACACAGAGAACCAACAGATGATGCTTGGGACCAACATGCATCCTCAATGTGTAAAAACTGGTGACCTTAATCTTTATATTAGGCAATACCAGCGCCGGCCGCATCCGAATGCAGGTCAAAAAAGGAATTTGTATAGGGAAATGTTGACGTGATACTCGCTTATTGGAAACCAAGAACACCTCTGCACTTCCACGAGAAATCACTGGGATGTTGGAGAAAGGGCAAGGTACACAGCAGGGTTCGTTTTGGTAAACGATGCGCTGGTTTCGAGTGTCGGGTTCTTTAGAACAAGTATCGCGCGAACAAGTTCATTATATCCGCCATGATATTCATAATGCGATTCGAACTTATTCAGTTTTACAATGTACCACCGCAACAATAAACCGTACGCAAGGATACTGGACCTTTGATCAAATTGGGACAACTTGAAATGATATGATATCTTCTCGTAAGGTGATCCTCTTTACACCGAAATCTATTGCGCTTTGTTGATCTATCTGCAGATAATTCGACCTCATGAAGGTATCGACGCGGAGTCACTAGGGGTTCGGTCAACCGGACATTTTCTACCTAATTGATCGACCAACGACGTTTCTCGTACACACTTTGTCTGCTCTAAAAAAAACGATACGATCCCGCGAAAAACACACCTGAAAAACAGAATATAACAATGTTGCGCGCTTATTACGAAAACTAACCATGAGTATATTTCTTGCCAAACATCGCGATCCTCTGCGTACGACGCACGCGATAGATTTTACAGATTTTTTCGTTATACCAACGAACTGAAATCAATTTTAAAGGTAGAATTCGATTCGGTTTTCAAAGTTTTGTAAAAAAAAAACAACATCAGGATTATGTAGGTATCGATAAAGAAGAAATGGAATGTGACTTGAACGAAGCCCGAAAACGAACGTTTCGAAATATTTGTCAGGATTTCTATTCAAAATTCGTAAAACAAATTGCAAAGAGGTGCGATTTCACCGATCCTGTTATAAAAATGGGAGCTTTAAGTAATCTTAAATCGTTCGTGAAATTGGAAAATTTAAATGATGCGACAATTCCCCAAATTCGTAACAATAACTGACTGACAAGGGCTGTCTAACGAATTTCTCACGCTTGAAAAAAACTTTTTGACCGGAAGATTCATTGAAACAAATGACTTAACTTGGTCTGAGCTGTTGAACACCATTAGGCGGGATGGTAATTTCAAGTTTCTATTACAGATTTGTGAGAATTTTTTATATAAATCTACACTCTTCGGTTTGTTTAGAACGCATACTTTTAATATATAATTGAAACCAGAAATTGCATGGCCCCTAAGCTAATGATCTCAATTTTAAAAGCTGAAAGCTACGTTGCAGAACAAGAAGGAGATTCTAATATCAAATTAACGAAAACTTTAAAAAATAAATTTAACAAAAACCTGTATGAACATCATGTAGAGAAGAATGAATTTGTTTAAATATGTTCTGCAAGTAAATTTTTTCCATCCAAGATTCTGAGTTTGCTCAATACAGATTTTTAATACAGATTTTTTGGCCCGAGATACAGATATACAGATATTTTCAAAGAAAAATACAGATATAAATGTGACAACCCTGTCTGTAACTGAGAGAGTGGTCTCATCACGCACACTGTGTATAACGACTTATTATATCTACAGCGACGCAAGCGATGAGACACTTCAGTTGGTGGCTAAATCCCAAACGCGTATCATGGAAGAGCTCCGTTGGCTAAATTTACTTTACGAACTAATTTCATTTTTTGTCATATGACTTACATTTTAAGTTTAGTAAAGCGGGTAATGTATGCAGTTTGCGAGAATGCGAAAATGAACGGGAATAGAAGGTGTGACTTTAGGCTTGGAAAAAATTTTCCCTCGTCCAGACGAAACTCGAACCCGCAACCTCCGTTGTCTCCGGCAAGGTGTTTTAGCCAATTAAACTACTGGGAAAGGTATAACTAGTTCTAAACCAAAGTCGTTTCCCCCTCTACTATTGTGTTCCCGTATCTCAGCACGCCACGATGAACTGCACACCACCGGGCAGTGTGTGCAGTTCATCGTGGCGTGCTGAGATACGGGAACACAATAGTAGAGGGTGATTCCTGAAGGGATGTGTGCAAACGAGTAGTGCTTCTGTGTCGTGGGATCAAATCGACGTTTTACGCTTGCTTTTAACGAATTTGTGTACTAGTTACCCGCTATCGTGAACTTTAGCTGCAGTATATATCACAACCAATTAAAATCAAGTAGAGTTTATTCAAATATTCTTGATACGACGCAAAACAAATTTCTGGTTCTATTCTGCTGTTCGCCATACAACTTGAAACACCCTTCAGTAGAACTTTGCTGCATCGATTGTACTCGTGCTATAGTGCCTATTGTCAGTACATCACTCCATCCATAATTAATCTGAATCAAAACAAACCGCTAACGAGATCCACATCTATATCTTCTGCATTGAACGTTGATGGTAATGTGAGCAAGCGTATACGAGAAGATGATAGTTCTGGTAATGTTTTGTCATTAAATGATTTATGGATAAAGATTGAGAATATGTTCACTCAATCTAATGAACGGCTAGAAGCAAAAATTGATGAGTGTAAAACAGACTTGGAACAACAAATTGCTGGTCTCAAAAACAATTGGCTGACCTAAAAAGTGAGTGTGCGGCCAAGCATGGAAAAGTTCACTCACTAGCAATATTTCATGCAAATGTGTTCTTTGATTTATCAGTTATCGTTCAACTATTTCCACTCGCGTACAAGTTTTCCATAGAAACGCTGCTGATTCTTTTTCGCTTCTAAGAGTGTCGAATACCATAGAAGGAGACTGAATGATTCAAACACGATAGTATTTATTGTATCCAAATTCACTCGCATTCAACATTTTCGCGAGAAGCTTTGAGATATTATCGCCAGTGATACAAAATTATGAATCCAAATGAACAGTAGATTGCGTTCAATTGTTTGCTTGTCGGAGCAAATAGGTATCATCAAGGCTTACGGAAATTGTAGCATGGTGCATTAGCATCTGATACTTGAAATCACTAAGAATCATCATGGTATATCACGGTGAAAGCACGACGTGGAGTAGCCGAATTACGCCTACAAGCAACCAACATTTGAAAGAATAATTTCGATCGCTTGAGTGCAATCGTT
The DNA here is from genome assembly GCF_029784165.1 of Wyeomyia smithii. Classification (NCBI taxonomy): domain Eukaryota; kingdom Metazoa; phylum Arthropoda; class Insecta; order Diptera; family Culicidae; genus Wyeomyia; species Wyeomyia smithii. Next base: position 136,694,673 of record NC_073695.1, read on the forward strand.
TATGATTCTTTCGTGAAACACTCGCTATATGTTGCTCGCTCCGCCTAAAGCAGGCAATACTGAAACAAAATCATCAAAGAAAGCTACCATATATTTCTTTGCTCTAAGTTTTCTCTTGCAAGCTTGAGAATGTATAACTTCTAATAGCGATGGTTTGCTAGGATTGAAAGCTTTCAAATAGCACGTTCAGAAATGATACCCAAATGATTGTATGCGATACGAGTTTTTCCATCCTTGTGTGCGGCTGATACAAATAAGCTTTCTGATGCAGTTGGTGAAATACGAAAGGAACTAGCTGCTACTGCTGAACAGGTTGGACGTGCGGAGAAGTCCCGTGAGCTGATCCTTTCTGGCATTCCTTTTCAACATAATGAGAACCCACAGTCAATCGTCGATAACTTTGCTGCTGCTGTTGGAATTGATAAAAACCACCGTCCGGTGATTGGGTTGAAACGGTTAGCTAAGCTGCCTGTAGTTGTTGGAGCATCTCCGCCAATACTGTGTGAATTTGCGTTGTCCGTTGAGAGAGAGGAATTCTTTCGTAAATATTTGAAGACACGTAATCTTTCACTCTGCCACATTGGGTTTAATAACAACAACCGGATTTTCATCAATGAAAACTTGTCGCCGCTTGCACGATCTATTCGCTCGGAAGCTATCAAACTGAAAAAAACAAGGCCGCATTAAAGGAGTATTCACTAGAAGTGGGATTGTTCATATTAAGCCTTCGAAGTCTTCAGATGCTGTCGCTGTTTTGAGTATTGGACAATTATCACTAAACACCGAACAATGATATATGCCTTATCCCTTTTTGCTTCTGCTCCTACCCAATTACAATCCTATGATTCTTTCCTTATTTCTCCTATGTTTCCAACCTCTCCTAAAAGTTAGTTGAACAATAAAATTTAATGAATCAAATGCAGAATAAACCTTTCCTTGTTACGCTCTATCCTCTACTTATCTTTCCGTGTATCCGATCATCTTTTTAATCCCGTTTCTCCTGTTGCCCTTCCTAAAAGTAATGCTGACTTTTGCTGCTGCTGCTGGAGAAACCGATTATGCGCTGATCTTACCTAGATGATTTGTGAATTATCACCATAACAGAAACTTCGATGCTAATGCTATACATGTTTTGCTGCTGCTGCCGTTGGTTTTATGCTATTTCTAATTTGTGCTGACTGTTGGAACTTGTGCTGCCGTTGGAGTAATGACTGAGACTGAGATTCTACCTCAATGATTTCTGTTGCTACTGCTGTTGTTTTCATGCTACTACTAAGTGAGTTCTAAAAATTGCCTTATGTAATTCGCACGTCGATTTGTAACACTACTACTTTGAAAGTTTACTAGAAGAATTTAAGGTTATTTTTTTTCCTTTGGCTTATAACATAAATTTCTATACATCTGCTGTTGTGAGTAGTAAATATTTGTTTGTAATTAACTCTATTCTATTTAAGCATGGATAATCTGCGCAATAATAGTTCTATAAACACTTTAATTCCAAGAGCTGTTTTCAATACGATACTTGATATTAATGTCATATTAATGTGCAAAGCCTTTGTGCTCGGAAATTTCTAAGTTCGAGGAATTTAAAATGAATTTAAGTAATAGTAAAATGGACGTAATTTGTATGAGCGAAACATGGCTTGACGAATCTAATAATGATCAAATGATAGCTATTGATGGATATAAGTTGTATAGGAATGATCGCAATAGGCACGGAGGAGGTATCGTTGTATAGTTACGTTCTAATTTAAACTGCCATATACTGCGAAAATCGCATAACTGTGGTGATACAGTTTCACAAGATAAAACTGAATTCATGTGTGTAGAAATTGAATGCAACAATGAACTTTTTTTACTAGTAGTATACTATAATCCGCCAGATTCCGATTGTTCTCAGCTACTGTCTGAGCATTGCGAAGAATTTACTATGAAGTACCAATCTACGTTTTTCCTTGGTGATTTTAATACTGATCTGTTGAAAAGTAATGCTAAAAAACAAGCGTTCAGCGATGTTATCTCTAGTACATCATGTACTTGTGTAAACTTTGAGCCTACTTTTTATCACCGAACCGGCTGTTCCCTCCTTGACTTACTGATAACTGATTCTCCAAATAGAGTTATTAGGCATGATCAAGTATCGTTCAATGGTGTTTCAAGGCATGACTTGATATTCTTTTCGCTCGATATTCGCTCGATATTCGTTCTCATCCTAACCAGCCCACTCTTTATCGCGACTATAAAAATTTTGATGCTGCATTATTACAATCGGCATTCAACCAATTTGATTGGAATGAATTTTTATCAATTAGTAACCCGAATTCATTAATCGAATGCTTCAATGATAGATTTTGTTATCTCCATGATTCTTTCATCCCGCTAAGACGTTCCAAGGTCAAGAGTAATTCATGGTTTACATATGAAATCGAGCTCGCTATTATTAATCGGAATTTGGCCTATCGAGATTGGAAAAGAAATAAATGCCCTGCTAATGATCTAAAATATAAGCGCTGTCGAAATAAAGTTAATTCTTTGATTCGTAAAGCGAAAGACAACTATAAAAAACGTTCTATCAACTTGAATACTCCTCCGAAGATGCTATGGAACAACATTAAGAGACTCGGGGCTGGAAATCGAGATCGTCAGATGACTGTGAAAATTTTAGTACTGATGATATAAATAGCTACTTCTGTTCAAACTTTATTCCCGAATCAAGAAGTGTCCGTATGTTACAATCAAATTCTAGTGGTTTTCATTTCCGGTTGATTGAAGATCATGAAATTATAAATGCAATGTTTTCTGTTAAATCAAATGCTATAGGATTAGACAATATCTCTATCAGATTCTTGAAAATTATGTTACCCCTGGCTTTACCGATATACAAACATATTTTTAACTCTATTCTAAACACTGCAATATATCCAAACATATGGAAGCGTGTTAAAGTTATTCCTATCAAGAAAAACAACAACTCTTCTTCCTTGCCGAATCTTCGCCCAATTAGCCTTCTCTGCTCATTCTCAGAAGTTTTCGAGAAACTTATCTCTACTCAGATCTCAAGCTTCATCAATGAAATGAACTTTTTGACTCCTTATCAGTCGGGTTTTCGAAAAAATCATAGTACAAGTACTGCATTGCTTAAAATGCACGATGATATCTCTCAAACAATAGATAAGAAAGGTTTTGTTGTTCTTCTACTGATTGATTTCGCCAAGGCATTCGATAGGGTATCCCATCCAAAATTGATACATAAACTGACTATTTTTTTCCAGTTCTCTAACTCTGCCGCAAACCTAATAAGATCATATCTAGAAAATCGCTTTCAAGCTGTGTTCTGTAATAGCTCTCTGTCATCGTTTGAACCAATCAAATCTGGTGTACCTCAAGGTTCAATTCTTGGCCCACTTCTTTTTACAATCTTTATCAATGATTTACCATCCGTATTGAAGTACTGTTCTGTACATATGTTTGCAGACGATGTTCAGCTTTACTTATGCGTTTCTAAATACACTAGTCATTCAGAAATTGCTAGAAGAATTGATCACGACTTGCACAATGTCTATGAATGGTCTTGCAGAAATATGCTATCAATAAATTCTTCTAAAACTATAGCTCTCTTGATAAATAAATCCAGAGAATCAATCGATGATATTATTATTATCCATATAAATGGTGAACCCATTGAATTTGTGGATCAGGCAAAAAATCTGGGAGTCATTTTTAAAAATAATTTAAATTGGGATAGTCAAATGAATTCTCAAAGCAGAAAAATCTATGAGGTTTTAAAACGGCTTAATCTTGTTACTAGACACCTAGATTCGCCAACTAAAATCAGGCTCTTTAAAACACTTGTTCTTCCTCACTTCACTTATTGCGACTTTCTTTACAACAATGCCAGTTGTAGTTCAATGAACAAACTTCGCGTCGCTTTCAATGCATGTGTACAATCTCTCACGTTACTCTAGTGTTTCTCATCTGCATAGTAACCTAATTGGTTGCTCTTTTTCTCAATTTTACAAATTTCGTTCTTGTCTTTTAATGTTTCGATTGATAAACATGACTAGTCCCGAATATTTACGCGATAAATTAATTCCATGCAGACATAGCCGGACTATGAGCTTCTTGATCCCGCAACATCGCTCTTCTTATTATGGCCAATCATTTTTTGGTACAAGTATTGGTAACTGGAATCGGCTACCTAATAGAATTAAATTAACTCGTTCGTTGAAAACTTTCAAACAGGATTTACTACTTCACCTCAACAATGTAGTTTAGTCGCTTGTAAATTCCAATGCCTTTAGGAATTAAAATGTTTAGTTTTCAAGTAAGTAGATAGCATAAATAAATTCTTTTTGTGATAACCAAAAAAGGCAAAAGCCTTACACCACATAATTGTAAAATTAATAAATAAATAAAGTCACACCTTCTATTCCCATTTATTTTCGCATTCTCGCAAACTGCATACATTTCCCGCCACCAACTGAAGCGTCTCATCGCTTGCGTCGCTGTAGATATAATAAGTCGTTATACACAGTGTGCGTGAAGAGACCACTCTCTCAGTTACAGAAATAAACTCCCACCGGGCAGTGTGTGCAGTTCATCGTGGCGTGCTGAAATACGGGAACACAATAGTAGAGGGTGATTCGACTTTGGTTTAGAACTAGTTATACCTTTCCCAGTAGTTTAATTGGCTAAAACACCTTGCCGGAGACAACGGAGATTGCGGGTTCGAGTCCCGTCTGGACGAGGGAAAAATTTTTTTAAGCCTAAAGTCACACCTTCTATTCCCGTTCATTTTCGCATCCTCGCAAACTGCATACATTGCCTTAAAATTTAAATTCTAAGTCATATGACAAAAAATGAAATTAGTTCGTAAAGCAATATGTTCATGTTTCGAAACGACGAGGATGCGAAGGTAGCGGAAAGGGGGGACGGGTTACTAAACCCGTTTGCCAGGTGAGGCATCGCACGGTCTCCACTGAGATTGGCTGATGCCGGTAAAGGTGGCGCACAGGCTGGTACACCTTTCGCGACACCGACAGGGGAGTTCCGTGTTGGGGCAACGGCGGGCACGCCTAAGGCAGCACCAACCGGAACGACAAAGACTGGCGGCAAGGTGAATACACCTAAGACCGCCAAAGAACGGGAACAGATCCCTACGACTATGCTACTCTCAGCGGTAGAAAGCCACATGAATAAGTTCCCGATCATAGAGGCTGTGTCCGTAAAACTTGATGAAATATTCAAGTCCACAGACGAACGTAGCAACATTTCGAAAGACTTGAAGCAATGTCTTTTGTTGCTACGTATGAATATTTGCAGCGCGAAATCCGAGTTTGCGGAAGCCCTTAAGCAGGCTAATGATGCCGAAAACAAGGCACTCGCGCTGGAGGCAAGGCTTAACCAGCCTAAAAAAGGAATGCTGCAACTGTTTCTAAATACACACAAACAGCTGCAGCATCGTTCACCGAAGTCTGTTCAACTGAACTGACCAGCAAACGTACCAGAGGCTCTCCGGGGGGATCGGCCCCCAAGGAAGTTAAACAAGGGCGGTGTTCGAAGACAACCAGGAAGCTGGCCCGTCTGTCCAGCCAAGTAGGGAAACGAAGAACGGCGAAGCCACGGGTGCAGGTGGATGGACTACCGTGGTGGATAAGAAGCGGCAAAAGCGGGAGCGACGCGCGAAGCGCAGCGACCGCAATAAGAAGCCGAAGGGGTCGAACAGGAGGAGCAAGGGCAACGCGCTCATTTTCAAGACGGATGCATCTAAATACGCTGAAGTCTTGAAGGCCATGAGAGGCGAGGCCAAGCTCAAAGACCTCGGCGTGGATGTCAGATCAATTCGTCGGTCCCGTACCGGCGAGATGATCCTTGAACTCCGTAAGGAGGCAAAAGGCAAGGGCTGTGCCTATAAAAAGGCGGCCCAAGAAGTGCTAGGCAACGAGGTTCAAATCCGAGCCCTCACCCCAGAAGTGACTCTCCAGCTTAAAAACCTGGATGAGATCACCGAAGGATGCGACATAGCACAAGCCTTTGAGCGGGAGTGTGGAGTGGGAGTGACCGCGGAGGCAGTTCGTCTCCACAGGGGCCCAGCTGGGACCCAGGTTGCTACCATTAATCTGCCACTAGCAAAGGGTAAAAAGGCCCTGAAGAAGGCAACGTTGAAGGTGGGTTGGTCGGTCTGCCCCCTGGGCACCTTCCAACAGCCTGACGTTTGCTTCAGGTGCTTTGAGCGGGGGCATAAATCCTGGTCGTGCAAAGACGGGACGCTAAACACGCCATGGGAGGCCCCAAGTGTCCGGTGGTAGTGGGTGACTTCAACGTTTGGACTGTCGAGTGGGGAAGTCGCTGTACAAACCAGAGGGGGCAGATTTTGTTGGAAGCTTTGGCAAAGCTCAACTTAGACTTGGTTAACGTTGGCACGAAATGCACCTACAGTAGAAACGGTGCGGAATCAATTATCGATGTGACGTTCTGCGGCCCGGGACTGATCACGAACTGGAGGGTAGACGACAGCTACACGAATAGCGATCACCAATCGGTCCGCTATGAGGAAGGCGTGCGGAAGCAAGCAGCGAATAGGGCCAATATTCCATCTTTCTACGGCTTGAAAACACTGCATTTCGATGCAGATGTTTTTTTTTTTGACCATCTAATTTCGATGTTGTCATGGGCGTGTGACGCCACGATGCCTAGGTTTTGTCCGCCTAGGGAGGGTAGACCACCGACATACTGGTGGAACGAAACGATAGCCGGCCTACGTAGTGCATGCCTCCGTGTAAGACGGAGGATGCAACGCGCGCGTTCCGACGAGCAAAGAGAGGAACGCGGTGCCGCATTCAGATCCGCTAAGGCAACGCTTAAGAGTGCAATCAGAGCCAGTAAACGAGCCTGTTTCAAACGACTATGCGCCAGTGACAATTGGAACCCGTGGGGTGATGCCTACAGGATCGTTATGACCAACACTAGAGGTACGCCAGCCCCGGCTGACAATCACCTGCGATGCTAGAAACGTTCATTCAGGGCCTATTCCCAAGCCACGAACCAAGTCCCTGGCCTTCGGGTGACGAGTCACCACCAACCGTGAGTGACGGCAGCCATGCACAGGCAGACGATGCGGTAAGGGTGACAGAAGATGAATTGATCGAGATCGCAAACTCACTAAAGATAGGCAAGGCACCGGGACCAGATGGAATCCCGAACTTGGCCATCAAGACGGCCGTTAAGGAAGCCCACGGGTTGTTCAAGGCGGTCATGCAGAAATGCCTTGACGACTGCCTCTTCCCGGACGTATGGAAGCGCCAGAGGCTGGTGCTGTAGCCGGAGGTCGGGAAACCACCAGGTGATGGTGACATCCGGTTTCTGGAAAACAGCCGAAAATGACCAAATAACACCCAATATGGGTGTTTACAAATATCTTAAAATAACAATATAGTTCACTCTCGAATTTCTCATATATTTCCGTGAAGACAGAAAGGGAACACCCCCTCTTGTGGTGAAAAAGGTAACTAAACTCATTGCACAGTGGTACAGTACGGCAATTCAGGCGAACATGAGCTTTTCGTTGCGATTTTGGTTTGCGGTTTAAAGCCATAGTTTTTGTAAGAAGTTGTTTCTTGTCCTCGATTTATGTGCAAATGAAAATTAGGGTGGTCCTAAAATTAACGAAATAAAAACAAACTAAATTGTTTTTATTGGCATCAATAATTGTAAACATTCTTCGGCTAACTTGTAGATCAACTAATTCTAAGTAACTTTGAAAAAAACTTTTTTGTAGACATTAAATTTGGTTTCCAAAAACAGTCTTTTTGCTTTATTTTTTCATTTCAAATTAAAAAACAAAGTTTTCTTCGGTAACTTTAATCAAAAATACGCCAATTTTGACGAAAAAAGATTGTCGATATTTTGTACAGATGAAGAGTTTTCACTATTTCTATTTTAAAAATAGGCCCTTTAAAAATATTGATGTCTTCGTTTGGGGCAAACATAAATAATATTTTTTGGTATCATTTGAAAGAACAAATATTGTATAAATATTGTGAAGAAATACCGAAAGTTGCTTAAAATTAGTTGATCTACAACTGTGCCGATGAATGTATACATTAATTTATGCAAATAAAAAAGTAAGTTTTTTTTATTTAGTCGATTTCAGGACCACCCTAATTTTCATTTGCACATAAAAAATAGACTAAATATAAGAAACAAGTTCTCAGAAAAAAAAATTACTCTAAAACCACAAAATCGCATCGAAAAACTCATGTCCGCCTGCATTACCTTACTGTACCATTGTGCATTGTTGTTGAATTTCTGTAAGCATGTGACATTCTCACACACGAAACTGAATTTACTCAATTTTAGATTTAGTTGACTCAATTTCATACTTTCACAGAAAAAAAATATGTTGTAGATTTCGTGCGTATATTGTGTGTTTGTAAAACTAACGCCATTCCACGAGTTAAATATTGATAATATAATATATGTAGCTTATCGAGGCACGAAGAAGAAATATTCAAATAATCAGGCCACGACGTGTAAATGGTAAACTAATCCCAAGTTGCTATAGACGTGGTTCTCTGTGTAACTTCACTAGCTCAGATCCATCACGGGAAGCAACTACGAAATGTCAAGCTCAAGCTCAATAATCAGGCCACGAAGTGTACAATTAAATGAATGTTTCAATTACCTCGTAGAAAACATAAAAGGAGAAACCGCACAATGGTTGTCAATAGTCGTATATGGTTGTTGTGCAACTTTTAGCTTAAATTACACTTGAATTTTCTATCAATTTAACAATTTAAGTATGGATACACATAATGTTGTAATTGGTTTAAAAGCTTTTTTATATTATATATAAAAGATATTCAACAAAACAAACATAATTAGTGATAACAACTGTTATGCAAAAACTATTATTTAATGTTTGGCTTCTATACATTATTTCGATTACAGAAATATTCATATGCAGTAGTATTCGGCTGTTTCCCAGAAGTTGCCATCTTACAATTCAAAATGGTGTCTGAGGTCAATTTTTAGCTCCATGCATCATTTTGGTTGCTTTGCATCATTCTGGTTAAAGAAACTCTCATATTGGGTGGTATTTGGTCCCTTTAGGCTATTTTCCACCAACCGGAAGTCATCACCCTGGATTTTAAAATGGCATTTGGAGACAATTTCTGGCCCCTGACGTCATTCTGGTTTAAGAAACACCAATAATAGGTGTTATTTAGTCATTTTCGGTTGTTTTACAGAAACAGGAAGTCACCATCTTAGAATTCAAAATGGTGTCTGTGGTCGATTCTAGCTCCTGTGTATCATTCTGGTATCGAAGCATCTCATATTGGATGGAAATCGGCCGGTTGAAGAAATACCCATATTGGGTGGTATTTGGTCATTTTCGGCAGTTTCCCATTCACCGGAAGTCGTCATTTTACAATTCATGATGTTGTCTGAGGTCGATTTGTAGCTTCAGTGCATCATAACAACCGCGAAAATACCCATATTTGGTCATTCGTCGCTGTTTTTCAGAAACCGGAGGTCGCCATCTTGGATTTCAAACTGGCATTTGGAGACAATTTCTGGCCTCTGAGCGTCATTCTGGTTAAAAACCTAAATTAATCCACCTAGCGGTCAGACCCAGCCTTTCTCATTCAAACTTTTATTTATAAAAATAGATTTATATGAACGCTTCAATCCAATAAATGTATATTCACTCTTAAGGTTCTAAAATATTGATGTTGTAATCTATACATATAAAAATGCAAGCCGGTCTGTCTGTCTGTCGTTAATTCATATAGGTTCGAAAACTACCGAACCGATCGGCGTGAAAATTTGTATGTAGGGGTTTTTGGTGCCGATAAAGGTTCCTATGATAGTTTGAGACCCCTCCCTCTTCTGGAAGGGAGGGGTTCCATACAAATGATACATAAATTTCTGCACAACTCAAGAAAAAACCAAGCAAATTAAACCGAATTTGGCATGTGGATGTTTTAATAGGTAACAAATATGTCCATAATAGTTAAACGCCCCTCCCTTTTCTGGAAAGGAGGGGTTCCATACCAATGAAACACAAATTTCTGCACATCTCGAGAACTAATCAATTAAATGGAACCAAATTTGGAAGGTTAATGTTTTTAGTTGTAAAAAATATGTCCATAATGTTTTGACATCCCTCCTTCTTTTAAAAGGGAGGGGTGCCATACAAATGAAACACGATTTCTGCACATCTTGAGAACTAACCAAGTAAAGGGAACCAAATTTAGAATGTGAATGTTTTTAAGGGTAACAAATATGTCCATAATGGTTCGACACCACTCCCTTTTCTAGTAGGGAGGGGTTTCATACAAATGAACACAAATTTCTGCACATCTCGAGAGCTAACCAACTAAATGCAACCAAATTTGGCAGGTGAATGTTTTAAGAGGTAACAAATATGTTCCATAATCGACTTCAGGCAACATTTTGGATTGTAAGATGGCAACTTCCGGTTTCTTGAAAACAGCCAAAAATGGCTGATTTCCACCCAATATAACAATATCCGGAACAAGAATGATACACAGGAGCTAAAATCGACCACAGATACCATTTCGAAATCCAAGAAGGCGACTTCCGGTTTGTGAAAAACAACCTAAAATAACCAAATACCATCCAATATGAGTATCTCTGGAACCATGATGATGCAATGAGCTATCAATTGACCTCAGGCACCATTTTGAATTGCTAAATGGCAACTTCTAGGAAACAGTCGAAAATGACCGAATAATACTAAATATGGATATTTCCGTAATCGAGATTATGCATAGAAACCAAACATTAACCCTGGACACCATTTTGAAATTAAAGACGACCAGTTTGTTGTGGAACGACCAGAAAGTTTATGGAAAACAACCAAAATGACTAAATACCTCCCAATATTGGTATTTCCGGTGTCAGATTGATGCCAGAAAATCTGCTGAAAATGATTGAATGCCACCCAATATGAATATATATTCAGAATTAGGGCGATGTACAGAAGTAGTAGAAGAAAGTAGATGATGTTGTCATTTCGATAAAACCAATCATTTCAAACGATTTGTTATTTGACTTTGATCATATCCTATGGCTGATTCGTCGTGCATTTGCTGACTTTAAACACACCGCAAGGAATCAATAAATTTGGAACGTTCAAATAGTACGATACCACATTTAAATTATGTTGAGACCCAATATATCGCTCAAAGCAGGTATATTTTTAAATAGTCTTTGAATTTCTGTTTTTTCCATAACTTTTGAGCCACATGTCAAATTGTTATGAAGTTTGTTATTTGTAAGTTCGAGAGATGACTCGTTCGACACTAGTTATGTTCAAACAAGTCATGTAATCCTTGAGATAATAGACTTTTGTTGTTTTATTAACAATTTAAAACATAACGGTTGCTTAAGTTCGATTATAATCAAATGAAATGGGAACGTATAGGGCAGCCAAACTTTGAAACCACGTCATAATTCCAACCCAATCATAATTCATCAGTTAACCCTTAACTAACCTGTTCATCTGATATCAATATTGTTCAAATCGGTTGTGAAATTTTTAAGATATGAAGTTTCGTGATTTTCACATTTCGATACATTACAGACGAAGTTACAGTCCGATTACAGTAAAATCAATAGGGTGTTAGGAGGCAGCTAGACCTTTTATTTGACACTAATTTTGTGGCAATCGGGTTGAGTTTATGTAGTCTTCGGAATATGTTTCTTTTCATAGTTGGATTTCACATTTTTAAACATGGCAGGCAAAGTAATAATCCGTTTGCAAAAAAAATCAATGGGGTCTTATGGGGCAACAAGACCTTCCATATGACACCGATTTTATGACAATCGGTCCAGCCATCTCTGAGAAACATGGGTGAGATTAAACAGTCTCCAGAACACGTTTGTTTCCATAACTTCTGAACCACAAGTTCAATCTTCATAAAATTCAAAAGTTAAGGGTTTTTTAGGTAGCTCGTCCATTTGAAATTAATTGTTCAAATCGGTTGTGTAGTTTCTGAGATATTAATGTTTCGTGATTTTTACATTTTGATACATAACCTCTAAACTAGAAATCAGATTACAATAAAATTCAATAGGGTCTTATGAGGCAACTAGACCTTTCATTTGCAATTAATTTCATTGAAATTGGTTCAGCCATCTCTGAGAAAATCACATTACACACACACATACACACACACATACAGAAAATGCTCAGCTCGTCGAACTGAGTCGAGTGATATACGACATTCGGCCCTTTTGAGCACTTTTATACCTTTAGTTTTTGCAGTGATTGCTATACCTTTCTAGGAGAAAGGCAAAAATACAGTAACTATTCGCTAACTGGGCACGCTTTAACTGGGCTTCGTTTGACTGGGCGCTCGCTAACTGGGAGGATTTCCAGTTAAAAAGACAGCAAACGTCAAATACCCAAACGAACGGGGGTTTTTCTAATCGAGCATATTTAAAATACAAAAACAATAGAATAGCTGATAAATGTACTCGCTGTATAAAACTAAAGTTTAAAAGCTTAATTTGAGAGATAAGTTTGTAGTTGTGGCTTCTCTATTTGGTGATCAACTTGAGAACGAAAGCCTTTTATGAAGTTGTCGCGAAGCAGCGTTATCCATCGAGCTCCCCCTCGACGTTGAGATGATATCCCAGTTAGCGGGCTGTTTTCAATAACTGGGAAGTGCTCGTCGCCCAGTTAGCGAACAGTTGCTGTAGGTACTAACAAGTCATCAAGTAGTGCGCGAATTTTATGCTAATTACTACGCTTTTTTTACCTCTCAGATGGTCTCGAGGTACGATGCTGGCCTAACAAGCCAGCCGTCGTAGGTTCGAGTCTCGCCTCGGGAGAGACTGTTAGTGTCAGTAGGATCGTAGCGCTAGTCCCGCAATTGTCCTGTATACTAAACAGTCGTCTGCGAAGTCTGTGTATAAATAAACAGCAGGTCAAGTTCCGAATCGGAATGTAGCACCAAGGCTTTGCTTTTTACTACGCTTTTTTAATAAAAACCAGTGGTTAGACGAGATTTTTTTCTTCGGTTTCTTGCAATTGCTTCCAAACTATTAACGCACCCTCTAACATCGCCTGAGCAAGCTTCACTATCGCCATTGTCATATTCCAGTAATTAAAAATGGTGATTACTTCCTTGCAACCAAAACACAGAAAACTCAAAGACTTGCTCAGTAGTTTGAGTGTGTTCTTAACACGAAATATAGTGAGTGAGTAGTTAGTTAATGTTATCAAATTTCTACCCCGGAATTTTTACCAGCAGAATTAGTTAAAACTAACTTAAATGAGATTAAATCTATCATTAAAATTTTCAAAAGTATAGAATCACCTCGTCACGATGAGATTTTAAACATTTTAAATAAAGTTCTTGGGAAATTCTCAGGAATTGTTTAAAAATGAATATTTCCCCAAATTATTGAAAAATGCGAAAAATACTCCATTTTTGAAGCCGGATAAGAAACCAACTGAGGTTTAAAGTTTTTTTTTTAACAAGACGTTTATTTGACACGGCACAATACATATAATGTTTAACGGAGCCAATTAAATCTTACTTCTAGAGTATCTTAAAAACTAAAGACAATTTTTTTATCCTCGCTGCCGACTACGAGCTTTAACTAAATCTAGAACTAAAACTAGCATGGTTTTTTCAATTGGTGTTTGAAATTGCTGGTATTTTTAGATGGGCACTCTGATGCTTTTCAAGTAACCATAAATCAGCACCATGTATGTTATGTTCTGCTGAGCCAGGATATCATGAACTGGGACATAGGGTTGTATTCCTCGGGCCCTGAGGGAGTCCAAAAGTAGGGATCTGGCGCCACAGAATTCAGCACACACCCAAACAACGTGATCAATGTCATGATACCCCAATCTACAAACGCAATGATTACTACTAGTGAGCCCAATACGCAGTAAGTGTGCGTCTAACCCGTAGTGGTTGGACATAATCCGAGGCATCACGCGAATGAAGTCTCGTCCTACATCCAACCCCCGAAACAAAGGTTTGGTAGATACCTTGGGGATGATGCTGTGTAGCCACCTTTCCAATTCACCCTTATCCCACGAGGTCTGCCAGTTGACAAGCGTACTCTGACGTGAAAATTGCAAAACCTCATTGTAGGCAAATGGTCTATCGTAAATATCACCGTTTGTTGCGCCCACCTTAGCCAAAGTGTCCGCTTTCTCATTGCCCGGAATGGAACAATAAGAAGGGACCCACGCTAAGGTAATCTGAGAAGATTTTTCAAATGTTCCCGTATTTTCCCCAGGAAATATGGAGAGTGCTTTGCATTTTTTATCGATCGGAGAGCCTCAATAGAACTGAGGCTATCCGTAAAGCTGAAATAATGGTCCGTGAGCATTTTTCCAATAATCCCTAGGGTATACTGAATTGCAGCCAATTCTGCAACGTAAACAGAAGCAGGATTATCAAGCTTATAGGAGACGGTCAAATTGTTATTGAAGATACCGAAGCCAGTGGACCCGTTGATAAGTGATCCATCAGTATAAAACGCATTGTCGCAGTTGATGTTTTTATATTTACTAAAAAATATTTTAGGGATCTGCTGCACGCATAAATGACCCGGGATTCCACGAGTCTCCTCTATCATGGATGTATCGAAAAGACAGTAGAATTAGAAGTATCTATCAAGTTGACACGATTGGAAATGTGTGAGGAAGGATTTATACTTTGGGACATGTGATTAAAATACACAGTCATGAAACGGGTTTAAGAATGAAGTTCAACAAGCCTATCGAAATTTTCAATTACCAAGGGGTTCAAAACCTCACATTTGATGAGAATACGAGTAGTCAGATCCCAGAAGCGGTCTTTTAATGGGAGAACGCCCGCCAAAACTTCCAAACTCGTAGTATGGGTCGAATGCATGCAACCTAAGGCGATACGTAGACAACGATACTGCAATCGTTTCAGCTTGATTAAATGGGTGTTTGCAGCGGCGCGGAAGCAAAACCACCCGTACTCAAGCACCGATAGTATCGTTGTTTGGTAAAGCCTTATCAGGTCTCCTGGGTGGGCTCCCCACCATGATCCAGTTATTGTCCGGAGAAAATTCTCTCTTTGTTGGCATTTTTTTATCAGATACCTAATATGACAGCCCCAGGTGCCTTTCGAGTCGAACCAGACGCCGAGATATTTATATACCAAAACCTGAAAGATCGTTTCACCCATCATCTGTAAGCGGAGCTGAGCTGGCTCGTGCTCTCTAGAAAAAACTACTATCACAGTTTTCTCCGCAGAGAATTCGATACCTAGCTGTAGAGCCCAAGCAGACAAATTGTCTAAGGTATCCTGCAGCGGTCCTTGCAGATCGGCAGCTCTGGCTCCTGTAATAGAAACCACACTGTCATCTGCAAGTTGTCTTATCGTGCATGAATTTGCCAGACAATCATCGATGTCATTCACATAAAAATTGTAAAGAAGGGGGCTTAAGCATGAGCCCTGGGGAAGACCCATGTAGCTAATGCGAAAAGTTGCCAAATCTCCATACGTAAAATGCATGTGCTTTTTAGACAACAAATTGTGCAAAAAATTGTTCAAAATTGGGGAAAATTCTTGCCGGTGAAGTTTTCCCGAAAGGATGTCAATAGAAACGGAATCAAAAGCCCCCTTAATATCCAAGAACTGCTGACGAAACCTTATTATCTCAGAAGCTACACAACCGATTTGATCAATATTATTATCAGATAAGCGGGCTAGATAAGGGTTAACTAATGAATTGTGTTTAAACACGTGGTTTCAAAGTTTGGCTGCCCTATACGTTCCCGTTTCATTTGATTATAATCGAACTTAAGCAACCGTTATGTATTAAATTATTAATAAAACAACGAAAGTCTATTATCTCAAAAATTACATGACTTATTTGAACATAACTAGTGTCATACTACCGAGTCATCTCTCGAATTTACAAATAACAAACTTCATAACAATTTGATATGTGGCTCAAAAGTTTTGGAAAGAGAAGAAATTCAAAGACTATTTAAAACTTTGATCGATATATGTGGCCTCAACCTTATTTCAATGTGGTATCGTACTACTTGAACGTTCCAAATTCATTGATTCCTTGCAATGTGTTCAAATTCTGCAAATGCACGACGAATCGGCCATAGGATATGATCAAAGTCAAATAACAAATCGTTTGAAATGATTGGTTTTATCGAAATAACAACATCCTCGACTTTTGGCTTATGTACATCACCTTAATTCTGAATATATTCACATTGGGTGGTATTCGGTCATTTTCAGCGGATTTTCTGGCATCAATCTGACACCGGAAATACCCATATTGGGAGGCAGTCTTCGTTGTTGCACGTCGAACAAAGTGTGCGAGAAAAACACGTTTTCGCTGTGCCTGTGATTCTCATGTTTGGATACAAACATACATTTCCCGCGCTGTATGTTTGCACAAATTTGTGAACATTGTTCTAGCTAATGTTTTCTTCTGAGCAAGTAACAATCTAGTGTGCTAGGTTCTAAGTTTTGGCTGTGCAAGCGGCGTTGCAGTTCGAATCATTTGTAGGTAGGTACCATGATGTGTAGAACATCATGATTTGTAGTACTACCTATGTTTTATTACGACGTTCTCAAGTGAGCCGCAGTATTTTGGGTAGTCGATGATTTTATTATTGCACCCTTTTTTGTTTCTGTTACAAGGCTGCATGCAAAACGAGGCGTGATATGTTGATTAATGTAATAATATTTGTACAAGGAAATATACTTAAATGCTGTATATAAACTGTACTATTCTGGTTCAATTGTTCTCTATAGTTGAGGCCGTTGGTTTGGCTCAAGTTTTTTTTTCTTCCATTTGTTCGGCGTGCAGTTAAACAAGCACTAAAACTTATTACTCCGAGTAAATATCATTCAAAGTTTGACCACCCCGTATGCTTTCTGCAAGCGGCTAAAGAAAATTTTTGTTTTACTGTCGTTATGAACTGTTCAAATGATTTCAAATTATGATTTAAATTCAAGCTGTGTAACAGCAATACATTTAGCCAATTTGCAGGACAAAGGGCAACTCCGTGTTCAATATTTAGAAATTGAAAAGATCTCATACCGAAATTCACAGCCTAATTTTTGATATAACATCCCTTTTACATCAGGTCGGCGTGGAGCCTACCCGAACTAAGAACCAAAAACATTATTTCAAGTAAAGCGTTCGAAGTTTAACTACTCCGTACCTATGTTTTCTGAAAGCTGCTACTGAGAATTTATGTTATTAGGTATATCATTATGAACTGTTCAAATGATTTCGGTTTTTCTTGAAAGATAGATTATCAATTTTGATTTCCACCAGGGTTTAATAACTCAGTTTAATCCTTTCCCGGCGGAGAAAAATCAATTTTTACAACAAGAAATGAACTCCAAACTCTAATTAGTCATCATCTATATGCACAATTGACACAAATTGGATTGCAATTTAAAGATCAATCTCTTCTCTAACTGAATAGTTTCTTCGTGCAAATTTTCAAGCATAATTGTTAAACTCAAATCAAAGTTTGAATGTCAGGTAATGCCATATGGCATCACCCGCCGGGAATGGGTTGAAAAAATGGCGCTTGGTTCGGTCTGGTCGCACGCCGATCATCTCAAAATCACCTTCCATCGTTCTTTGTCTTCAACGCAAAGGATATTTTTGGCGGTTTCTGTCGATGCAACTGGAACAAAATCTTCAGCCACATGCTAACGTATCACGTGTGCCAAAACAGTGAAGACATAGTACACTGTGATTTCCTTACAGTCCGATGGCTTCATACCAGGCGAGACGCACGATGCAACGAAAAATAGCACCTGCCAATTTAGCACCGACAGGCACCGTTCTGTTTTACAAATTTTAAAATCTATGTGCACAAATTTTCGAACATCGTGTACAGAATGCATGTCATCTCAACATGTTTATGTGTATCTCATATTCGGGCATGTTAGCAGGCAACGGTGAACTACGATGAAAATCGCGCGCTCGGTCAACAAAAACGTAGGATTTTTACACGGCGTACTTGATTATATGAACTCCTCTAATATATTTTAGAACGATCTTACCAACTTCTCCTTCTTCCTTCCTTCTGTTATGCATCTAAGCATCTCGTTGAATATGGAATAAAAATTTATTTCGTTTTTAGTGTACGAATCTGCCCAACTTTGCCATGGCAGTTAGTTCGTTTACCCGCCAGCGAACGGCGGTGGCGCTGCGAGCGTATCTAATTTCACTTCTTGGTCGATGAGTTTTGTGGCTAGTTTAAGTGATCGTAAAACAAACAGGAAACTTCGAAAATATAACGATACTTATCCTGCCTAGAGCGGACCGTTGATTCCTCTCTTCACTTTTCAAGATAAAAGGGGAACCCGAACCTTGCAGTTTCACTAATTAGTCCATTATTACTCGGCGGAAAACACCCTTTATTACTACAATTTTAAGTTGAGACAGACCGCGCACAACACTTAGTTGGCCTTGTTGCCAGTCCATCTAGTTGATTAGTTCTCAAGATGTGCAGAAATTTGTGTTTCATTTATATGAAACCCCTCCCTTCCAGAAAAGAAAGGGGCGTTCAACTATTATGGACATATTTGTTACCTCTTAAAACATTCACATGCCAAATTCGGTTTAATTTGCTTGGTTTGTTCCTGAGTTGTGCAGAAATTTATGTTTCATTTGTATGGGATCCCTCCCTTCCAGAAGAGGGAGGGGTCTCAAACTATCATAGAAATCTTTATCGGCGCCAAAAACCCCTACATACAAATTTTCTCGTCGATGGGTTCGATAGTTTTTGAGCCTATATGGATCAGACAGACAGACAGACCGGACTGCATTTTTATATGTATAGATTGTAACATCAATATTTTTGAATCTAAAGAGTGAATATACATTATTGGATTGAAGCGTTCATGTAAATCTATTTTTACAAATAAAAGTTTGAATGAGAAAGGCTGGGTCTGACCGCTAGGTGGATTAATTTAGGTTTTTAGTTTCGAGGTTATGTATCAAAATGTAAAAATCACGAAACATCATTATCTCAGAAACTACACAACCGATTTGAACACTATCCCAGATGAAGAAAAAACACAATTTGAACAGAATTGGTTTAATAATAACGGACTACCTAAAAACCCTTTACTTTTTAATCTTATAAAGATTGAGCATTCATAAGTTATTGAAAGAAACGTGTCCTGAAGACTGTTAAATCTTCATGTTTCTCAGAGATGGCTGGACCGATTTTCATAAAAATAGTGTCAAATGGAAGGTCTAGTTGTCCAATATGACCCTATTGATTCGTTTTGCAATCGGACTCTTACATTGCCTGTTATGTTTCAAAATGTGAAATCTAGCTATGAAAAGAAACATATTCCGAAGAATACTTGTGTAGGTAAAAAATGACGGATAACAAAACCTAAATCGAAGCAATTCGTATATAAAAAGTCTTGCTTGCTCCAATTTTTTATTTTTCGTAGCAGCTGCGATGTTGACACTAGCGTTGTGAGCAATAAAACAATGAATAGGACGTTCAAAAAGCGAGAGAGAAGGTTTTGTTTGAGTCACCTTCTACCTACGCAATTATATGGGCCCGGTCAGAAAGGGTTATACAACCGTTATGTTAAAACAAACAACAAAAGTCTATTATCTCAAAGATTACACGACTTATTTGAACATAACTAGGGTCATACGAACGAGTCGTCTTTCAAACTTACAAATAACAAACTTTATAACAATTTAATATGTGGTTTAAAAGTTATGAAAAGAAAAGAAATTCAAAGACTATTTAAAACTATACCTGCTCTGATCAATATATGTGGCCTCAACATAATTTAAATTAAAATGTGGTATCGTACTATTTGAACGTTCCCGGTATCGCTCGTGAATTAATTGTTCGAAATTAAGAGTCGTGTCTTTTATTTCGCTATTTCTTAAGCACTAACATTACGTCAAATTTGATATTTTATACTTCAATTACAACAACAATATTTTAGAACCCAAAGAGTGCATATACCTGAATGGATAAAAGCGTCCATGTAAATCTATTTCTACAAATAATAAGTTTGAATGAGAAAGGCAGGGTCTGACCGCTAGGTGGATCAATTTAGGTTTTTTATCAGTATAATCTCCGACTTGCATGAAACTTTTGTACCAATCCGTTATAGTAAACCCAGAAAAAAATCCGTGGAATCACGCCAAATATCTTAAATACCAATATAGTTCACTTACGTAAAATTATGAAGACAAATTGAAAATGACAGAAGCGTTAGTCACCTTTTCGACCGCTAGGTGCGCCACTTCTGATTTTGTTCTACACGACATGCGAAAAAGAGTAACTTTTGACAATAATATTACCCTAATGGGTACACGGAAAAAATGCACATTTTATTGTGAAGTGGACTCGGCCGAATATTTTATAATAATAAAGTTCGCCTATGTATGAGGCAATCCAGGGGTGGTGTTTCACGGTTTGTACGTTTGTCGACCTCCGACAATATTTTGAGTTGTAAAATGGCGACTTCCGGTGACTGGAAAACTGCCGAAAATGACCAAATACAGGTCGGACTCGATTATCCGGAGACTCGATTATCCGGGGGCTCGATTAACCGGGGCTCGATTATCCGGAGAAAATGGTTCGATTATCCGGAGTATTTCTTGTTTCTGTATTTCTATAACGTACTTTTGTCTTCCGGGTCATTGGGAGGTTCGGGGTTATTCATAAGTGTGGCGGTACAAGCCCCGTTCCGCTCAGGCAGTTCATTTTTGGCAGCTTTCTCGTCGTTCCTTCAACGCTATTGGTAAACCGGTTTCGGAATTCTGGCAGGAACATATTCCTGTAATAAAATGGCCATGATCATTGCAGTACTTAGAACCACAAGCAGGCCTGTCCCGGTTCTGTTCCGGATACTCTCGGATATTTGAACCAAAACTCATCAAGCGAAATTAATAACGACTTGAAATCCGCAAAGTACTCCATATCGAGCGTCTAGGTCGTTTTAGGTCACTCAAGAAATAGAAAAAAAAACATGAGTGTTGTTTTATTTCGTTTTTACATTTTCAAGATAAACAATATAACATAATTTATTATTATTATATGTATAACAAACGCCGACAAACAGTCTAAAAACAATTTTTAATTTTTTGAAGTAGAATACTTCTCTCAGGAAGTTCGGCTACATAGGGATGTGAAATGAAAATCTAAAACCGAAAAAAGTGAAAAATATGTCCAATTTCAAATGCTAATAAATCGGTTAGTATTCGATGGATTTCCTTCGATCTTGCAGCAATAGATTGGAAAATCTTCTAATATTCTTCCCAAAATAAGATAATTGTAATTTTATTATTCACACTATTGTACTATTGAAAATAGTCAAGCCTTGTCAAAACGAAAAATTCGACCTCTGATTGGTCGTTATATGCTTGCTTCCCAAGCACGGTCGACATGATCATATACCTTGCATTTGAAAACATGCTATTTGGCCTATATAAGAGCCTGTTTCAGCCGGAGCCGCTCATAATAGTTCTAGACAGCGACAACAGCACTCGTCCTTCCTTAGCAGCAGCACTAGCCCTGTGGTTGGTCACCACGTCTCAGGAGCAGTGCGGTTCTTCTCAGCGTGTGTCGCCAGACAGCCATTATTCCCCCCGTGTTGGGGCAGCATGAAGATTGCCATCAGGAAATCCAATTTTGGAAATCAAAATGCCTTTTTCAAGGCAAATAAACAAGTCATTGAAAGTTGATAATTTTTGTCAACGCAAACAAGCATTCTGTGTTGCATCCTAGCAATTTAAATTTGTCGCACCCGTCGAATTTACTGCATGTAAAATAGCTTCCACAGTGCATGTTGTCCGTGTATCTTCATTCCCCCAATGTTAGGGCAGCTCAAAAGTTGTAATCAGTAACCGATGTTGTACCGAAAAATGCTTTTTTCAAGGCAAATAAACAAATAATAGAAGGTTAATAATTTTCTGACATCACCAGGCATTCTGTGCGGGATGCAATTAAAAGCTGTTGTAGTTGTCTAATTTTTACTTTTATTTTATTTAGTAAACCCCCCACTGCAGGGTTGCGATCAGCATAACCAACTTTGAATAACAAACTGCCCTGTTAGACCGCATTCACAAAGAGAGTTAGTTCGACTATGCAGAGCTAATATGAAGTCGATTTAATCAATCAGCAGTAACAGAATTTCGTCGTCTCCCAGTTGCCAAGTTGCAACATGATGCAACACGCAACAGCGAGCAAACGAAATCGCTTGATGTAACAAACCGCAAAAGGGTTAAAACCGTTGCGTGTGTGAGAGCACCATCGGTGTTTATTCGCTGGATACAAAAATCAAATGCAAATTGTGGAATAATTCGTCTAAAGAACATAAGGAAATGGTAAACCTGAACTGAAAGGCGTGGCCTATTACGTAGCACCCTTCGGCTATAAAAGAGTGTTTCTGGGAAAACTAGCTACATTCATTAGTCGGAGGGTGAACTGGATGGACCGTCCACAACGTTGACAGCAGTAGCAGCAGATATCGGCACTCAGCAGTAACAGACCATAGCAGTGGGTCGCGCCGGTGGCTGCCTTCAAACTAAACGCTTGTCCTGTGGTTGGTCACCACGTCTCAGAAGCAGCGCGGTTCTTCTCAGTGTGTGTCCCCAGACTGCCATTATTCCCCCACTGTTGGGGCAACATGGAGATTGCCATCAAGAAATCCAATTTTGGAAATCAAAATGCCTTTTGAAGTAGAATACTTCTCTCAGGAAGTTCGGCTACATAGGGATGTGAAATGAAAATCTAAAACCGAAAAAGTGAAAAATATGTCCAATTTCAAATGCTAATAAATCGATTAGTATTCGATGGATTACCTTCGTTCTTGCAGCAATAGATTGGAAAATCTTCTAAGATTCTTCCCAAATGCAGATAATTGTAATTTTATTTTTCAAACTATTGTACTATTGAAAATAGTCAAGCCTTGTCAAAGCACGGTCGACAGAATCATAGACCTTGCCATTTGAAATGTGCTATTTGGCCTATATAAGAGCCTGTTTTAACCGAAGCCGCTCATTATAATTCTAGACTGCAACATCAGCAGTCCTCCCTTAGCAGAATACAGCAACAGTAGCAGTGCAGCGGACAACGGCCACAGCTGTGGTATGGCAACGGATAGCGGAGCGCGTCTCAGCATCGATAGCAGGACCAGGTGATGCAGGGCAGCGGATACCAATGGTAACGGAAGCGTCCACTACTGTGGCAACGGGGATAACGCAGCAGTTGACGTTGGTCTCAGCATCTATATAAGCTGGTCCAGCTGATGCAGTGTGGCATTTTATTGAAATGCTGTCTCTGAGCGATAGCAGGCACACTAGCAAATGCATCCAATGAAAAGAACGTTCTTGAAAGCTTTTCAGTGTTTATTTTCCCACAAAGAATACTTTATTTGCACTGCCAGTGATAACGCAAAGATGTGATCGGCATCTTATTAGACATTAAATTGAACAACAAATTGTCCTTTTCAGGATGAAATAAAAACCTAATTGAAGAGTTAATATTTTCTCTTAAATCAATTTACACTTTCCATTCTGTGCCGAACACGCATCAGTATCGGACGTGTGATCGGTGATCGCTCCGATAGAATATAAAACAAAAGACGTGTGAACAAGTGTTGGCATTGTTTGCCTGGTCGAGTGAAATAAATCCGGGTTCAAGGTCGCGCCTTTGTGCAACTGTTTCGCATCGTGACTACCAGCTGGTGCGTAAGCCGATTTGGCTGAATTGTGCTACAGCAGTGGACGAGACACAAACGAGGAAAAAGAAGAAGCCATCAGTTGACAGTGAGTTGTATCGCTGTGTGAAGTGATCTCACACCTGGCTCGCTGCTGGTGGCTGTTTGGTGCTGCTGTATTGGTGCTGCTGGCTGTAACGGCTGCAACTTCGAACGATCGGACAACCAACCTTACTGGAAGGGAGAAGTAAAAAGGTACGTGCTCTTGTCGGCGCTAGTGCGCTAGACTTAGCGGGATGGATGTAGATCCCTCGCCTCCCGCGCCACCATCCCCGAACCCCTCTGACCCTGACCCTTCTGTTACCCCCTCCCCTGTTCATTCTTCAGTCCCCCCTCGCCCCAGGCTTTACCCAGACGGAGCCCAGGGCAGCTATACTGTCTATTTTCGGCCAAAGGCGGGACCGAAATCGAAACAGTTGAACCTCTTGCAGATTTCTAAAGACCTGACGAAGGAGTACAAGGGCGTGACCGAAATTTCCAAGGTCCGGCCTAACAAGCTCCGTGTCGTGGTTAGTAACCTGAAAAAGGCCAACGATTCAGCTTGCTCTGAGCTCTTCACACGCGAGTATCGCGTTTACATACCCGCACGAGACGTGGAGATCGACGGTGTCATAACCGATTCGAGTCTGTCCGTCGAGTGTATACTGCAAAGTGCCAAAGGGTGCTTTAAAAACAAAACCTGTCCCGATGTGAAGGTGCTCGACTGTGAGCAATTGCGGTCAGCATCGATCATCGGTGGCAAAACAGTATACACCCCGTCAGACTCGTTTCGAGTTACGTTCGCCGGGTCAGCGCTACCAAGCCACGTCTCGATCCACCGGGTTCGTCTCCCTGTGCGATTATATGTGCCTCGCGTCATGAACTGCCTGAATTGTAAGCAGTTAGGCCACACCGCCGCCTACTGCTGCAATAAGGCACGTTGGGGCAAGTGTGGGGAGAATCATGCGGATGATTCCTGCAGTTTAAATGCTGAAAAATGCATTCACTTTGGGGAGAGTCAGCATGAGCTCTCGACATGTGCGGTGTACATGCAGCGCAGGGATAAAATAAAGAGGTCTCTCAAAGAGCGTTCGAAGCGTTCTTACGCTGAGATGCTGAAGAAGACCGTTACCACTTCTCCCATTACATCAAACCTTTATGATCTGTTGTCCTCTGATGAAACCGATTCTGACGATTCACCAGCGGGAACATCTTACCCGATCCAATTAAAATTTTTCTTACAGCATTTCTCCCAACAGTTAGATCATTCTTGAAGCAGTTGACTGCCCAATGGCCCCTCCTTGCAGCGATTGTATCTTTCGATGCCTAATTCAACTGCGTATATGAAGGATTCTATCTCTGTCTCACAGTGGAATTGTAGAAGTATTTCACCAAAAATTGATTCGTTTAAAGTTTTGATAAATAAAAACAAATGCGATGCATTTTCCCTTTGTGAAACTTGGCTTACTTCAAATATCGATCAAAACTTCCATGATTTTAATATTATTCGCCTTGATCGAGACACCCCATATGGAGGAGTACTTTTAGGGATTAAAAAGTGCTATTATTTCTATAGTATTAACCTCCCCTCGATTCCAGGCATCGAAGTTGTCGCATGTCAAATGACAATACATGATAAAGAGCTTTGTATTGCATCAATATATATTCCTCCCAGAGCACAGGTTGGGCAACGGCTGCTCTTTGATTTAATAGAACTTCTTCCCTCGCCACGTTTGATTTTGGGAGACTTCAACTCTCATGGCGTGGCTTGGGGTTCCCCTTACAATGATAACCGCTCCTCTTTAATCTATAACCTTTGCGATGACTTCGACATGACTATTTTAAACAACGGCGAAATGACACGTATCCCGAAACCTCCAGCGCGCCCAAGCGCTTTGGATCTATCCTTATGTTCGACGTCGCTACGGTTGGATTGCACATGGAAGGTAATCCTCGATCCTCACGGTAGCGACCATTTGCCTATTCTTATTTCAATTAATAACGGGTCAACTCGCATGAGACCAGTTGACATTCCGTATGACCTCACACGGAATGTCGATTGGAAGTTATACGAGGAAATGATTTCAAAAGCGGTCGATTCGATTCAACATCATCCACCACTTGAAGAACACAACCTCCTCGCGGGCTTGATTCTCGACGCCGCGTTGCAAGCCCAAACGAAGAAATATCCCGGCGTAACGATTAAAGAACGGCCTCCCACTCCGTGGTGGGACAAAGAATGCTCCGATGTCTACACGCAAAGATCCGACGCGTTTTTGGCCTACCAGAAGGGAGGTATACCTGGCGACTATTTACGGTATTCGGAGCTTGATACCAAGCTTAAAAGCTTGGCTAAAGCAAAGAAACGCGGATATTGGCGTCGGTTCGTGAACGAGACGTCGAGGGAGACATCGATGAGCACTCTTTGGAACACAGCCCGAAGAATGTGGAATCGCGTAACGGTCAACGAAAGCGAGGAGTCTTCAAGTCGGTGGATATTTGATTTTGCCAGGAAAGTATGTCCGGACTCTGTTCCTTAGCGAAATATTGTTCGTGATGCGTCTTCGGGCCACGACGCGATAGAATCATTTTTTACGATGGCAGAATTTTCAGTTGCCCTCCTGTCCTGTAACAATAACGCGCCTGGGTTAGATAGAATCAAATTCAACTTGTTGAAGAATCTACCCGGCAATGCCAAGAGGCGCTTGTTGAACTTGTTCAACAAGTTCCTGGAGCAAAACATTGTACCGCAGGATTGGAGGCAAGTGAAGGTGATCGCCATCCAAAAACCAGGGAAACCAGCTTCTGATCACAACTCTTATAGGCCGATTGCAATGCTATCCTGTATCCGGAAATTGATGGAAAAAATGATACTCCGTCGTTTAGACTATTGGGTCGAATCAAATGGCCTACTATCGGATACTCAATTTGGCTTCCGCCATGCCAAAGGGACGAATGATTGTCTTGCGCTGCTTTCAACAGATATTCAGCTGGCGTATGCTCGCAAAGAACAAATGGCGTCTGCGTTCTTGGACATTAAGGGGGCTTTTGATTCCGTTTCTATTGACATTCTTTCGGACAAACTTCACCGACAAGGATTTTCTCCAATTTTAAACAATTTTTTGCACAATTTGATGTCCGAAAAGCACATGCATTTTACGCACGGCGATTTGGCAACTTTTCGCATTAGCTACATGGGTCTTCCCCAGGGCTCATGTTTAAGCCCCCTTCTTTACAACTTTTATGTAAATGACATCGACGAATGTCTGGCAAATTCATGCACGATAAGACAACTTGCAGACGACAGTGTAATCTCTGTTACAGGAGCCAAAGCTGCCGATTTGCAAGGACCATTGCAAGATACCTTGGACAATTTGTCTGCTTGGGCTTTACAGCTAAGTATCGAATTCTCTCCAGAGAAGACTGAGATAGTAGTTTTTTCTAGGAAGCATGAACCTGCTCAGCTTCAAACACAATTAATGGGTAAAACGATTTCTCAGGTTTTGGTACACAAATATCTTGGTATCTGGTTCGACTCTATAGGCACCTGGGGTTGTCACGTGAGGTATCTGATGAAAAAATGTCAACAAAGAGTGAATTTTCTTCGTACAATAACCGGACAATGGTGGGGAGCCCATCCAGGAGACCTTATAAGGCTTTACCAAACAACGATATTGTCTGTTATTGAATACGGGTGTTTCTGCTTCCGCTCCGCAGCAAACACACATCTGATCAAACTGGAGCGAATACAATATCATTGTTTGCGTATCGCCTTAGGTTGCATGCAATCGACCCATACGATGAGTTTGGAGGTCTTAGCTGGAGTACTACCATTGAAAAACAGCTTTTGGAGCCTGTCTTCTCGCATTCTTATCAAAAGTGAGGTCTTGAACCGTCCCGTGATTGAAAATTTTGAAAGGTTAATCGAACTTAATTCTCAAACCCGTTTTATGACATTGTATTTCCATCACATGTCCCAAAATATTAACCCTTCTTCGAATATTCCAAATCGTGTCGACTTATCAAATACTTCTGATTCTACTGTATTTTTCGATACATCCATGATAGAAGAAACTCGTGGAATCCCGGGTCATTTACGCGTGCAGCAGATCCCCAAAATTTTTTCCAATAAATATCGAAACATCAACTGCAACAATATGTTCTACACTGACGGATCACTTCTTGATGGGTCCACTGGCTTCGGTATCTTCAATAACAATTTAACCGTCTCCCATAAGCTCGATAATCCTGCTTCTGTTTACGTCGCAGAATTGGCTGCAATTAAGTACACCCTAGGGATTATCGAAAAAATGCCCACGGACCATTATTTCATCTTTACGGACAGTCTCAGTTCCATTGAGGCTCTCCGATCGATGAAAGATGTTAAGCACTCTCCGTATTTCCTGGGGAAAATACGGGAACATCTGAGTGCTTTATCCGAAAAATCGTTTCAGATTACCTTAGCGTGGGTCCCTTCTCACTGCTCGATACCGGGCAATGAGAAAGCGGACTCTTTGGCTAAGGTGGGCGCAACAAACGGTGATATTTATGAAAGACCAATTACTTTTAATGAATTTTTCGCACTTTTACGTCAGCATACGATCATCAGTTGGCAAAATGCTTGGACCAGAGGGGAATTGGGAAGGTGGTTACATTCCATAATCCCCGAAGTATCGACGAACCCGTGGTTCAAGGGGTTGGATGTAGGTCGGGATTTCATTTGCGTGATGTCCCGGCTTATGTCCAATCACTATAGATTTGACGCGCATCTCCGTCGTGTTGGGCTCGGGGAAAGTGGTATCTGTGCCTGTGGTGAGGGTTATCACGACATAGAGCATGTGGTTTGGTCATGCCCTGTACACCGTGACGCCAGGTCTAAATTAATAGCTTCCCTGCAGGCCGAAAGTAGGCAGCCGGCTGTTCCTGTTCGTGATGTCTTGGCGAGCCGTGACCTATCCTACATGTCCCTTATATACGTTTTCCTGAAATCAATCCACGCCCCAGTTTAATCCTATTCCCTTCCGCCTACATCCAACCAAACGACAAGAACACGTTAAACCCCGGATCCGGAAACAGCAACTAGACCCGCACGATACTCTCAGGTCCCGAGGGAGACAACCCAATATGCCAGTCCGTAATATCTTGGCCCAGCAGCGGAACATATTCAATATGCTGCTTACCTATGGCGATGGAAAACCATCAAACAACAAATCAGTGCTTTTAATGCAAAACATTCTAGCTTTAAGTTAGATTTAGTTTCAGCTCGTAGTCGGCAGCGAGGATAAAAAATTTGCTTTTAGTTATTAAGATACTTTAGAAAGTAAGCTACCAGATATAATTGGCGCCGTTAAACATTAAATTGTATTTGTGCCGTGTCAAATAAATAGATGAAGAAAAAAAAAATTTACACTTTCAAGAAATTTGGAACATATATATTTGGCTTCATCTCCGTGTCTCAGAACGTACTGAATTATCTTTTCCTTCAGTCATGAGCACAATATCCGAAAAGCTTTCATTATCAGCATAAAAAATAATTTTTCGCATAATTAAAATTAAAACAAGCAACTATTATTGAGAATGGTCAATCCTTGTTGAAGCGCAAAATTCGACTGATCTGATTAGTCGTTAACATGATTGCTTCCCAAGCACGGTCGACAGAACCATAGACCTTGTCATTTTAAATTTGCTCTTTGTCTGTATATGAGTAAGGATGAGAAATATCGACTGAAATGGCTATCGATAGTTATCGATGATTTCCTGCTACTATCGATAGGTTTTTCATCCCTATATAAGAGCCTGTTTCAGCCGAAGCCGCTCATAATAGTTCTAGACAGCGACAACAGCAGTCGTCCTCCCTTAGAGCAAGCCCACCAGTGGCTAAATTGAAGTTTCTAAAGCTAGTTTGACAACTCCCACCATAACGTGGCAACCGCACCGGGCGTTGCTATGTTGGTTTGGGAAATAGCAATCCCTGCCTCAGGTTGTAGCGAGTTATTAAATTTGGCAACGCGATAGCAACGTGCCGCATCGTTGCTATTTTATGAATAATGTCAAACTGTTGTTTGTTTTGATGTGCTCGATAGTAAACGTTCGTAACAATATTATGAAAATAATGAGTGTATCGAACATAATTGGTCGGCCCTGGAAGACGAAACGCTTTGCCTTGGTTAAACACGTCGTAGGACGCAAGTATCGGCGTGAACCAGTCTATTTTAATTTCGATTGAGCTGAAATTTTACACAGGGTGTTTTTTCAGGCGGGTAAACATTTATAGTTATAGGAATCGAGACAGCACAAAGTACAAAACACAATTAATGACAGTTCGCCAATTTTATAATGTATAATAGTTATTGAAGGCAACGTTGCGAAACGTTCCACCGTCCAACGCAATTAATTAAACATCCAAGGATAAAAAATCCATGCACGTACAAACGAAAAAACCTGCAAAAGAATTGTGTTATCGATAATTTGGGAGAACGGAAACAAAGTTAAAACAGAGTTACTTGAAATAAAGGGGTTATTTTATGAAGCAGAAAGAACGCAGATTATTCCGGAAACAATTGACGGACAGATAAATTGGTTATTACTAGATGCGCAGAATTTTTGGGAAATACGACACGAACAAACATTTTGCTAATGCTAGCTAGTGACGGTCTTTAGAAATTAGCAACTGCCGGCGTTAAAAAGAAATAGATGAATTGGTAATCCCCAATAGCAACGACCGGTGCGAACATCGGTTGCTATCCAAAATAGCAACGGCCAACGTTGTGAAAATAGCAACTCAAATGGCAACTCACCGGTGCGCTTGCTCTTAGCAGCAGCACTAGCAGTGCAGTGGATACTAGCGATGGCGGAAAGCGGCCACAGTTGTGGCGTAGCAATTGATAGCGCACTAGTTGCAGCGGATCGTTGCTGGATAACAGCTGATGCAGGGACTGTGGATACCAATGGCAGCGTATAGCGGCCACAACTGTGGCATGGCTATGGATAGCGCACTAGTTGCAGTGGATATTAGCACCGATAGCGGCTGATGCAGTGAGGCACTTTAGTGAAATGCAGTCTCTGTGCGATAGCGGGCACTAGTAAATGCATTTAATGAAAAATTGAATCATTTTGACAACACATGAGCCATCTAGTTTTGAGTGGTAAATCAATAATCAGCTTTTAACTGTTTATTTTATCACAAGGAATACTTTATTCGCACTGTCAGTGATAACGCCAAGATGTGATCGGTATCTTATCCGATATTGAATTGAACAACAAAATAAAAAATGACTGACACGCAAGCAGCCGGGTTTTCTAGTAAAAGTATTTTACTTCATCCTTGCGGTTGTGGCTTTGCACACAACCCTCCTGTTAATTTTCCGTCGGCACATGCATTGTATACAATTTATTATAATAGAAAACTCACTGTTCTAGATGACAGATATTTAAAATTTAAATTAAAAAAAATGGCTCGATTATCCGGAAGGTTCGATTATCCGGAGCGAAATGTTTTTCAAAACTCCGGATAATCGAGTCCGACCTGTACCACCTAATATGGGTGTTTTTTTAACCAGAATGACGCTCAGAGGCAAGAAATTGTCTCCGAATGCCAGTTTGAAATCCAAGATGGCGACTTCCGGTTTCTGAAAAACAGCGGCGAATGACCAAATATGGGTATTTTCGCGGTTGTGATGATGCACTGAAGCTACAAACCGACCTCAGACAACATTATGAATTGTAAAATGACGACTTCCGGTGAATGGGAAACTGCCGAAAATGACCAAATACCACCCAATATGGGTATTTCTTCAACCGGCCGATTTCCATCCAATATGAGATGCTTCGATACCAGAATGATACACAGGAGCTAGAATCGACCACAGACACCATTTTGAATTCTAAGATGGTGACTTCCTGTTTCTGTAAAACAACCGAAAATGACTAAATAACACCTATTATTGGTGTTTTTTAAACCAGAATGACGCTCAGGGGCCAGAAATTGTCTCCAAATGCCATTTTAAAATCCAGGGTGATGACTTCCGGTTTCTGGAAAATAGTCTAAAGGGACCAAATACCACCCAATATGAGAGTTTCTTTAACCAGAATGATGCATGGAGCTAAAAGTTGACCTCAGACACCATTTTGAATTGTAAGATGGCAACTTCTGGGAAACAGCCGAATACTACTGCATATGAATATTTCTGTAATCGAAATAATGTATAGAAGCCAAACATTAAATTCGATTATCCGGAGCGAAATGTTTTTCAAAACTCCGGATAATCGAGTCCGACCTGTACCACCTAATATGGGTGTTTTTTTAACCAGAATGACGCTCAGAGGCAAGAAATTGTCTCCGAATGCCAGTTTGAAATCAGAGATGGCGACTTCCGGTTTCTGAAAAACAGCGGCGAATGACCAAATATGGGTATTTTCGCGGTTGTGATGATGCACTGAAGCTACAAACCGACCTCAGACAACATTATGAATTGTAAAATGACGACTTCCGGTGAATGGGAAACTGCCGAAAATGACCAAATACCACCCAATATGGGTATTTCTTCAACCGGCCGATTTCCATCCAATATGAGATGCTTCGATACCAGAATGATACACAGGAGCTAGAATCGACCACAGACACCATTTTGAATTCTAAGATGGTGACTTCCTGTTTCTGTAAAACAACCGAAAATGACTAAATAACACCTATTATTGGTGTTTTTTAAACCAGAATGACGCTCAGGGGCCAGAAATTGTCTCCAAATGCCATTTTAAAATCCAGGGTGATGACTTCCGGTTTCTGGAAAATAGTCTAAAGGGACCAAATACCACCCAATATGAGAGTTTCTTTAACCAGAATGATGCATGGAGCTAAAAGTTGACCTCAGACACCATTTTGAATTGTAAGATGGCAACTTCTGGGAAACAGCCGAATACTACTGCATATGAATATTTCTGTAATCGAAATAATGTATAGAAGCCAAACATTAAATAATAGTTTCTGCATAACAGTTGTTATCACTAATTATGTTTGTTTTGTTGAATATCTTTTATATATAATATAATAAAGCTTTTAAATCAATTACAACATTATGTGTATCCATACTTAAATTGTTAAATTGATAGAAAATTCAAGTGTTATCTAAGCTAAAAGTTGCACAACAACCATATACGACTATTGACAACCATTGTGCGGTTTCTCCTTTTATCTTTTCCACTAGGTAATTGAAACATTCATTTAATTGTACACTATGTGGCCTGATTATTGAGCTTGAGCTTGACATTTCGTAGTTGCTTCCCGTGATGGATCTGAGCCTGTGAAGTTACACAGAGAACCACGTCTATAGCAACTTGGGATTATTTTACCATTTACACGTCGTGGCCTGATTATTTGAATATTTCTTCTTCGTGCCTCGATAAGCTACATATATTATATTATCAATATTTAACTCCCGGAATGGCGTTAGTTTTACATACAAACAATATACGCACGAAGTCTACAACATATTTTTATCTGTGAAAGTATGAAATTGAGTCAACTAAATCTAAAATTGAGTAAATTAAGTTTCGTGTGTGAGAATGTCACACGCTTACAGAAATTCAACAACAATGCACAATGGTACAGTAAGGCAATGCAGGCGGACATGAGTTTTTCGATGCGATTTTGTGGTTTTAGAGTAAAATTTTTTTCTGAGAACTTGTTTCTTATATTTAAACTTTTTTTCATGTGCAAATGAAAATTAGGGTGGTCCTGAAATCGACTAAATAAAAAAACTTACTTTTTTATTTGCAGAAATAAATGTATACATTCATCGGCACAGTTGTAGATCAACTAATCTTAAGCAACTTTCGGTATTT
Organism: Wyeomyia smithii; assembly: GCF_029784165.1. Lineage (NCBI taxonomy): Eukaryota > Metazoa > Arthropoda > Insecta > Diptera > Culicidae > Wyeomyia > Wyeomyia smithii. Next base: position 136,728,281 of record NC_073695.1, read on the forward strand.
CTTCACAATATTAATACAATATTCGTTCTTTCAAATGGTCGGCGTGCGACCAGATCAAACCAAGCGCCACTTTTTCGAAAATTAAGTTTTTAACGCCAGTGGGTGTTCAAATTGATAATCTATCTTTCATAAAAATAACGAAATCATTTGAACAGTTTATAGTGGTATTATAACAAAAACTTTCTGCAGCAGCTTACAGAAAACATACGGGGTAGTTACACTTTGATCGCCGGTTACTCGAAATAATGTTTTTGGCGCTTAGTTCGGTCTGGTCGCACGCCGACCAAATGATACCAAAAAATATTATTTATGTTTGCCCTAAACGGAGACATCAATATTTTAAAAGGGCCTATTTTTAAAATAGAAATAGTGAAAACTCTTCATCTGTACAATATATCGACAATGTTTTTTCGTCAAAATTGGCGTATTTTTGATTAAAGTTACCGAAGAAAACTTTGTTTTTAAATTTGAAATGAAAAAATAGAGCGAAAAGACTGTTTTTGGAAACCAAATTTAATGTCTACAAAAGTAGGAGGGTGGTATTCAAGACACGACCGCATGACGTTGGACTACGGTATTCTTATATTCCATTAAAACAATTAATAGAAACAATTGCAACTCTAGTATTTGCTGCAATTTTATCTAACAGTGTATTTCTGAATGTTGAGACGTTAAAACGTTATAAATAATAATATATACTAAAAGAATGGATATCTTTCATTTAACCGCTGTCATTTCATACATATTCGAATCAACCCTTTGTTTGCTGCACTACCAAGACAATCATTTAATTGAGCGAATTGGTAAAATTTTCCTATCTAAGCAAAAAGCAAACTTTGCGAAACTATCTGAAATTGGAGCCCAGAACGGTTCAACCGAAAGTTTTAAATTTGAAAATTGTTTGACAATTAATCGATAAAACTCATGCTAGGTTAGTTCCAGCCCAGCATATAACTTCATGTATTTGAAAGAAAAAACGTTTGGTTCAATAACTCAATATAGCAAGAGCTCAATCACACGTTTTTCGGTAGTTGTTATCAAGGTTTGGGCGAGTGACAGGAAAATATCTCAACTTCTTCAGTTGTGATTTAGAGCATTTCTAATTGTTTTGTTATTTTTCACGATAGCGACAAGTTTGTTTCTTTCTCTGTGTGCGAGAAACAAAATCAAAACCGCGCACCGAGAAACAAAGACGAAAATTTAATGAATGCTCATTGAGAAAACTTGCAACTCTTTTTACCAATAATTTATGATACTCAAAAGAACCCGTTTTGATCTAAATCAAATTTCTAGTAAATAAGTGTTGATCATTCATAGGTGGTAATTTTTCCTCGATGAATAAAGACTGGCTGAAGAAGTTAAAATCGCTGCTGTAAAATCAAATTCACAACTGTGTTCGTTAAGACGTTTTAATATTTTTAATGACAATAATAATCTTCGATAAACACCCGCTATAGTTATTCACACACATGCTATAACTATCTAAACACGCGTTAAAACTATTCATACACACGCTGTAGCTATAGCTATCCATACACACGCTATTCCTTTCCATACATCCGATACAACTATCTATACACACGCATAAGCTATCCAACCATGTGCTATTACTATCCATACATACGCTATAACTAATCATTACACACGCAGCAGCTATCCACACACAAGCTATAACTATCCGTACACACGCTGAAGATATACACGCAATAGCTATAATATGCTACACATGCTAGTGTCTTACACACGCTATAGCTAGCCATACACACGCAACAGCGCCATCCCTATCATCGCAAATGTCATAGCAATACAGATGCACATACGCTATATGTGCACACTGCACACACACTAAATGGCGGTAGCTTTCCTAGTGGCGGTTCTGGCTCGTGCAGTTTCTGGCTGTTTTCATCCAACGATATCTGAATTGGATTACCGCTGGTGGGGTCCAACTCAGATCGAAGGAGAACCGAACTGAATGAAGAAATGCAGCTTCCCACTACCTCCGCCGCTGCTGCCTGATACCACCGCTCTGGTTCAGCTGCAGCTCAGTTTGGCCGCCTGAATCAGCCACCGCTGCTGATTATACAAGACCGGCCTGGTGGCTTTTCACTTGTTAACTGGTGACTACTATGAGACGACGCAGGTTATTATATAGCCCAAAGCAAAAATCCATCCGCGAGCAAACAAGAAGCGAGCTTGTGATTGGTTGAATGTGCACGACTTTTAACACAACTTTTAGCTAGTTTAGTATCGAAAACATATTTAAATTAGTATATGACAATCTTGCGCAATATTTCCCCTATCAATCAAGCCATTCGTGTTTAGAATCTGTTCAGTGGGAATGATAAAAGAAGCACTTTTTAAAATGGTGTTGAAACACCTGTTGCAGCTACCGAAAGCGAGCTTGTTATTGGTTGAAAGCTGCGAGACTGTTTACAAAGTCAGATCGGTTGTATCCGTTAGTATCGACTGTGCTTGTGAAGAGAGGTGGTGATTGGTTGCTCGGTATGATTTAGACAATCGATGTGATTTATCAATTTATCAATAGTGTATCTCGAACAATAGGTTATTTTTGTTACATAAATTCAACCGTAAAAGAATTTCTGATCGGTTGATGCCAAAACCTCGAAATTCTGAAAAGAAATGACTGATATATAAGCGCTCAAAACCTGACCACTTTTCCCTGGTTTTCCCCGGTTGAATTACTAGATTTTCAAATTCTGGTGCCTAACATCGATATAGACGTTAGTCCAACGTCAAAAAGTTTTTTACAAAGTAACTTAGAATTGGTTTATCTACAAGTTTGCCAAAGAATGTTTACAATTATTTATGCAAACAAAAACAATTTAGTTTGTTTTTATTTCGTTAATTTTAGGACCACCCTAATTTTCATTTGCACATTAATAGAGGACAAGAAACAACTTTTTACAAAAACTATGGCTTTAAACTGCAAACCAAAATCGCAACGAAAAGCTCATGTTCGCTTAAATTGCCGTACTGTACCACTGTGCAATGAGTTTAGTTACCTTTTTCACCACAAGAGGGGGTGTTCCCTGTCTGTCTTCGCGGAAATATATGGGAAATTCGAGAGTGAACTATTTTGTTATTTTAAGATATTTGATCACGCTCAATACAAAAGATTACGTTATTTTGTTATTTTTGCCTTTCTCCTAGAAAGGTATAGCATTCACTTGCAAATCCGAAAATATAAACGTGCTCCAAAGGGCCAAATGGCATATATCACTCGACTCAGCTCGACGAGCTGAGCATTTTCTGTGTGTGTGTATGTGTGTATGTGTATGTGTGTGTGTGTGTGTGTGTGTGTATGTGTGTGTGTATGTGCAGATTTTTATTCTCAGTCACTTTTCTCAGAGATGGCTGGACCGATTTTCATGAAATTAATTGCAAATGAGAGGTCTTGTTGTCCCATAAGACCCTATTCAATTTCATTGTAATCGGATTTTTAGTTTCGAGGTTATGTATCAAATAGTAAAAATCATAAAACATCATTATCTCGAAAACTACACAACCGATTTGAACAAAATTGGTTTCAAAAGAACGGGCTACCTGGAAAACCCTTAAGTTTTGAATTTTATAAAGATTGAACATGTTGTTCAAAAGTTATGAAAAGAAACGTGTTCTGAAGACTGTTTAATCTCACTCATGTTTCTCAGAGGTGGCTGAACCGATTTTCATAAAATCAGTGTCAAATGGAAGGTCTAATTGCCCCATAAGACCCTATTGATTTGTTTTGCAACCGGACTATTAGTTTGCCTGTTATGTTTAAACATGTGAAATCCAGCTATGCAAAGGAACATATTCCGATGACTACTTGGACTCACTCACTTTTCTCAGAGTCTCTGAGTCAGAGATGGCTAACCCGATTTCCACAAAATTAGTGTCAAATGAATGGTCTAGCTGCCTCAGAAGACCCTATTGAATTTTACTGTAATCGAACTGTAACTTCATCTGTAATGTACCGACTTGTGAAAATCACGAAACTTCATTATCTCAGAATCTACACAACCGATTTGATCAATATTGATATCAGATGAGCGGGCTAGTTAAAGGTTAACTGATGAATTATGATTGAACACGTGGTGTCAAAGTTTAGCTGCCCTATACGTTCCCATTTCATTTGATTATAATCGAACTCAAGCAACTGTTATGTATTAAATTGTTAACAATACAACGAAAGTCTATTTTCTCAAAGATTACATGACTTATTTGAACATAACTAGTGTCATACGAACGAGTCATCTCTCAAATTCACAAATAACAAACTTCATAACAATTTGATAGGTGGCTCAAAAGTTATGGAAAGAAAAGAAATTCAAAGACTATTTAAAACTAAAACCTGCTTTGATCGATATATGTGGCCTTAACATAATTTAAGTGTGGTATCGTACTATTTGAACGTTTCAAATTCATTGATTCCTTGCGATGTGTTTAAAGTCTGCAAATGCTTAACTAATCGGCCATAGGATATGATCAAAGTCAAATAATAACTCGTTTGAAATGATTGATTTTAATCGAAATGACAACATCCTCGACTGTTGGCTTGTGTACATCGCTTTAACTCTAAATATATTTATATTGAGTGGTATTCGGTCATTTTCAGCAGATTTTCTGGTATCAATCTGACACCGGAAATACCCATATTGGGAGGTATTTAGTTATTTAGGTTGTTTTCCAAAAATTAAAGTGGTCGCCTTTAAATTCAAAATGGTGTCCAGGGTCAATGTTTGGTTTCTATGCATCATCACGTTTACGGAAATATCCATGTTGAGTATTATTCGGCCATTTCCCACTGTTGCCTAGAAGTTGCCATTTAGCAATTCAAAATGGTGCCTGAGGACAATTGTTAGCTCCTTGCATCATTCTGGTTCCAGAGATACTCATATTGGATAGTATTTTAGGCAGTTTTTCACAAACCGGTAGTCGCCATCTTGTATTTCAAAATGGTATTTAGGATACTGGTTAAAGAAAAACTCATATTGGGTGATATTTGGTCACTTTGGACTGTTTTTCAGAAGCCGAAAGTCGTCATTATGAACTTTAAAATTGCCTGTGAAATAAATTTCTGTCATCTGAGCGTAATTCTGGTTCCGAGAACATTCATATTGAATGGTATTTGGTCATTTCCGGCTGTTCGCCAGACACCGGAAGTCACCATCTTGAAATTCAAGACTGTATCTGTGATCAATTTTTAGCTTCTGTGCATCTTTCTGGTTCCAGAAATACTCATATTTAATGGGAATCGTCCATTTCAGGCTGTTTTCCAGAAACCGGAAGTTGCCATCTTACAACTCAAAATGTTGTCTGAAGTCGATTTATGGCTCCAGTGCATCATAAGGGTTCCGGAAATACCCATATTGGGTGGTATTTGGTCATTTGCCGCTGTTTTTCCGACACCGGAAGTCGCCATTTTGGATTTCATAATGGCATTTGGAGATAATTTCTGGATTTTGAACGGCATACTGGTTAAAGAAAAACTCATATTGGGTGGTGTTTGGTCATTTTCTGCTGTTTTTAGAAATCGGAAGTCGCCATCTTAGAATTTAAAATGCTATCTGTGGTCGATTTTAGCTCCTGTGTATTATTCTAGATCCGGATATTATTATCGGCCATTTTCGGCTGTTTTCCAGAAACCGGAAGTTGCCATCTTACAATCCAAAATGTTGTCTGAGGTCGATTATGGAACATATTTGTTACCACTAAAAACATTCACCTGCCAATATGGTTCCATTTAGTTGATTAGTTCGCGAGATGTGCAAAAATTCGTGAAGAAACATGTACTTCCAGAAGAGGGAGGGGCGTCAAACCATTATGGACATAGTTGTTACCTCTAAAAACATTCACATACCAAATTTGGTTGTATTTTCTTGATTGGTTCTTGAGCTGTGCGAAATTTGTGTTTTATTTTCATAGGATCCCTACCTTATAGAAGAGGGAGTCGGGTTTCAAACCATTATGTACATATTTGTTACCACTAAAAACATTTACCTGCCAAATTTTGTTCCATTTGGTTGATTAGTTCTCGAGATGTGCACAAATTTTTTTTCATCCAACTATTATGGACATATTAGTTACCCCTTAAAACATCCACATGCCAAATTCGGTTTCATTTGCTTGGTTTTTTCTCAGTTGTGCAGAAATTTATGTTTCATTTGTATGGGACCCCTCCCTTCCAGAAGAGGGATGGGTCTCATGGACTATCATAGGAACCTTTATCGGTACCAAAAACCCCTACATACAAATGTTCACGTCGATCGGTTCGGTAGTTTACGAGCCTATATGGATCAGACAGACAGACAGACCGGACTGCATTTTTATATGTATATATTACAACATCAATATTTTAGAACCTAAAGAGTGAATATACATTTATTGGATTGAAGCGTTCATGTAAATCTGTTTTACAAATAAAAAGTTGAATGAGAAAGGCTGGGTCTGACCGCTAGGTGGATTAATTTAGGTTTTTGTTATTTTTATTGGTAAAATCATCTGACACATTGGTGGTCTTAATGATAAAATATCTTAAGGCTAATACAAATATTAACAAACAAAACACTTAGGATTGTCGTCGACGGAGGAGTCGCCTGAACGTAGTTATCGACATGTTGAAGTCAAATAGTTCTGCTACATCGTTGAAGCTGGCAGACATAGAGCGTATGGGGTCGTGTTGCCCATATAATGCATTACGTTGTGGCAGAGAGAGAAAGTTTTTTTGTCTTAGTGGCCTTTCCGGAGCATAAACATTTAGCTGCTGCAAAATTCTCGGGACATCAGTTTCACCAGTTGAAATTTCGAAATAAATACAATCTGTGCTTCGAACCGTCTTTGCTGCAGTGTTTCCATACCTAGAAGTTGGCAGCGATCAGCATACGCCGGTAACTATTGCGGATCTCGCCACGTGAGGCATAGCGTACAAATTTCCGCTGCACGGATTCTATTCTTGCAATCCAGTTTGCGTTGTAAGGACACCACACTACACAATAAGTTTTCCAGAACTGATCGTACCAGAGAGTAAAATAAGAACGAAGACATAGTGGGTCACGAAATTTCGATGCTATCTTGACAATAAATCCAAGTTGCCGATTTGCCTTCAATATAATTTCATTATAGTGCGGTTTAAACGATAACGCTGCATCTAGTGTAACACCCAAATCTCGAATCTGATTAACTCTAGTCAAAGCTTGACCAGACATGCTATATCTGTACAGTATCGGGTCCTTTTTTCTATTGAATGAGATCACACCAAGGTTGTTAATCGATAATTTATCGTAAACGTCGATAACGATACCGTCTGTTATCGTTATCGACGATGACGCTTACGTCTTCAGACATTATCGTCATTGTCAATGACGATAGCTACTGGACGGTATCGAATCAATAACGTTTGTTTATTACCATCCACTGCAATACCATATTTTGCTTTATTAGATATATCATTTAGATGCATTTCAAATGTAAATATGACAATGCTACATACCTTACTATTCCAATTTGTGCATTAAAAAGCGCCTCATAAGCTGAAACAATCAAACTGATAAATTTATTTCCCTGATGAGAAGCGAAACATGAACAAATAAGGAAAAGTTTCTTCCTGTTGCCTAGTGATGTTTCGTCTCCAATCCTCCGAAGTGAAAAAATCACAGGAGGGTTGTGTGCAAAGCCACGACCGCAAGGATGAAGTAGAATACTTTTACAAGAAAACCCGGCTGCTTGCGTGTCAGTCATTTTTTATTTTGTTGTTCAATTCAATATCGGATAAGATACCGATCACATCTTGGCGTTATCACTGACAGTGCGAATAAAGTATTCCTTGTGATAAAATAAACAGTTAAAAGCTGATTATTGATTTACCACTCAAAACTAGATGGCTCATGTGTTGTCAAAATGATTCAACTTTTATTAAATGCATTTACTAGTGCCCGCTATCGCACAGAGACTGCATTTCACTAAAGTGCCTCACTGCATCAGCCGCTATCGATGCTAATATCCACTGCAACTAGTGCGCTATCCATAGCCATGCCACAGTTGTGGCCGCTATACGCTGCCATTGGTATCCACAGTCCCTGCATCAGCTGTTATCCAGCAAAGATCCGCTGCAACTAGTGCGCTATCAATTGCTACGCCACAACTGTGGCCGCTTATGGCAGAGCTGAATGCCACCACGGGTCGGTAATTGGCGATTACCGAAGGCCACGGAAGTGCTCACTGCTAGCAAGCAGTCCCGGACCATCAGCGGGAGCTAGCCTAGGTCGTGGCGAGATTCAGGCACTGGGCCGCTTAATTCTCGCAAAAGCCACACTGGCCGGAAGCAGCTCCGACGGAGCGAGTAGTGCCGCTCCCACCACCCAAATGCACTATACCGCCCATTGGGACTGATGCCAGTAATGTTCCCAATTACGGCAACTGGTCGCATCACTATAGGATAAGAGTCGGATTTCGTTTTCGTACCATGATTTTGGGCTGGCACCTGCGCCGAGCTCCCTTAGTAATGTCGTGTGATAACGGCTTGAAACGGCGAGATTACAACCGGTGCAGGGGTCTCCGTCCCGTAAAACCTGGCAGGCCTTCCAGTACGTTCCGAGTCCATTGCCGGGTGGGAACCCGGCAGGAGTAGGATCAGATGTCTTTTCCTGACTTGCGCCGGTCGGGGGTGTCATAGTTGCCCATAAGGCGCTATGGCAGCCGCCCCTAGCCATGGCCTCACTGCTCCGGCATAGACTACCTTGGGACCATTTAGGCGACTACTCCATTATGGATAAGGATAGCGGCTGGTAGGGGGACCCAATAAACAAAAATGTTGAACTCAAAAACAAAAGAGACGGGTGCGGAGGGGTTACCAAATCCTTTCGCACGAGGTGGCATCCAGCGGTCTCCGCAAAAGAAGGCGGAGACGGATGCGGCGAAGTCTGGAGGTGGAAAAACGGCGAATCCGTCGGTGTCCACACCAGACATCTCGGTAGACGGTCCCTTGCTAGTCAAGGCCGCCGAAAGGTGTATGGACACGCGGCCAAGAGTGGCGGCGCTGTCTGAACAACTCGATGCCATAATCGAGTTCTTGGCGAACAGGCGAAACATCGCTGGCGACCTGAAGCAGAGCCTCCTCCTGCTTCGGAGCACCATTGATGAAGCCAGAGAGGAGCACGAAGAACTCGTAGCTCAGGTGAAGGCGGCCGAGAAAGCGGCCAGGACCGGGGGGGCGACTGCATCTAAAGAGGTGCAGACAGACGCCCCCTCGTTCGCGTCGGTCTGCTCCACGGGGCAGGTCGCTAAGCGAACGAGGCAGTCCCTGGGGGAAACGGCCCCCGGGAACACCAAGAAACGATTGGTCGTGCTACTCCCACGGGAACACACGCCAACCGGTTCAAGGTCCACCGCGGAAAAGGCACAGGTGGAGGCTACGAGCAACCCTTGGACTACCGTAGAGGGTAGGAAGCGTCGGGAAGGTGCGACGCGACATGATGGCGGAGCGGCCAGAGGACCAAAAAAGGTCAAAAAGGCGCGGAGTAGGGGTGATGCCCTCATACTCAAGACGGATGGGTCGAAGTACTCAGAAGTCTTGAAGAAGATGAGGGGGGAAACCCAGCTCAAGGATCTGGGGGCAGATGTGCGGAGTATCCGCCGATCTCGCACTGGCGAGATGATACTTGAGCTCCGGAAGGACGCCAAGAACAAGGGGGCTACCTACAAAACGGTAGCTGAAAAGGTCCTAGGGAAGGAGGTGCAAGTGCGGGCACTCACCTCAGAAGTGACTCTCCAGCTTAAAAACCTGGACGAAATCACTGAGGGGTGCGACATTGCACAAGCCCTAAAAGCGAAGTGCGGGGTGGAGGTGGCTAAGGAGTCAATCCGCCTCCGCAAAGGTCCGGCGGGGACCCAGATAGCTACCTTCCGACTACCGTCGGCGGACGCTAACCTGGCCCTGAAAGAGGGCAAGTTGAAGGTCGGCTGGTCTGTATGTCCTCTGGGCATACTACAGCAACCAGACATTTGCTTCCGGTGCTTTGAGGGCGGACATAAGTCCTGGACCTGCAAGGGGCCCGATAGGAGCCAGCTGTGCAGGCGATGTGGAGGTGCAGGCCATAAAGCAAAGGACTGTGTGGAGTCTCCCAAGTGCATGGTATGTTCCGGGAAACGGGACGCCAAACACTTTATGGGAGGCCCCAGGTGCCCAGCCTGTAAGCCGGCTGCGAAACCACGGGCGTAAGGGTGACGCAACTGAACCTGAACCATTGCTTCGCGGCTCAGCAGCTGCTACACCAAGCAGCCACTGAGTCGTTGTCGGACATCGCCGTCATATCAGATCCCTACCGCATCCCTCCCGGAAACGGTAACTGGGTTGCGGATAAGTCCAGTTTGGCGGCCATATGTACGACGAGCAAGTTCCCGGTTCAGGAGGTTGTCTCAACCTCAGAAGAAGGGTACGTAGTTGCTAAGGTAAACGGAGTGTTCTACTGCAGTTGCTATGCTCCGCCACGTTGGTCTACCGAAAGGTTCACCCAGATGGTCGACCTCCTATCCATGGAGCTAACGGGCCTAACGCCGTTGGTGGTGGCGGGCGATTTCAACGCTTGGGCTGTTGAGTGGGGAAGTCGCTTCACGAACCAGAGGGGCCAGATCCTGTTGGGGGCTTTTGCAAAGCTCAACCTAGATCTGGCCAACGTTGGGAACAAAAGTACATTTAGCAGAAATGGTGCGGAGTCGATCATCGACGTGACGTTCTCCCAGGACTGATCAAGAACTGGAGGGTAGACGATGGCTACACTAATAGCGACCACCAGGCGGTCTGTTATAGTGTAGACAACAACGAGAGGCGGCAAGCGACGGGTAGAGCCGACACTCCGACCGTTCGCGGGTGGAAGACATCGCACTTTGATGCCGAGGTATTCGAAGAGGCAATGAGAAGGGAGCGCGAGGGGGGCAGTTGGCTCCGCCCGACTGCTGACCAACTGGTTGCTATGCTATCGCGGGCGTGCGACGCCACCATGCCTAGGACTCGCCAACCTAGGAATGGAAAGCCACCGGTTTACTGGTGGACGGACGCGATAGGCGACCTTCGCAGTGCGTGCCTCCGTGCAAGACGGAGGATGCAGCGTGCGAGAAACGAAGAAGAGAGGACAGAGCGCCGCGCAGCATTCAGTTCGGCAAGATCGATGCTAAAGAGTGCGATAAAGGCCAGCAAGAGGGCCTGCTTCGATAGGCTATGTGCGAGTGCCAATACAAATCCGTGGGGTGACGCCTACAGGATCGTAATGGCCAAGACTAAAGGCGCGCTGGTGCCTGCAGAGCGATCACCAGCGATGCTGGAGCGTATCATCGAGGGACTCTTTCCACGCCACGAGCCAAGTCCTTGGCCTCCGGCAATCGAGTCTCACGTCCGACGTTCCAGTATCTCAGACATAGACCAGAGATGGTCGGCCAACCTGCCGAGCATCCAATCCGTGAGCGACGACAGCCGTGTCGAGGCAGGGGAGGAGGCAAGGGTTACGAATGAGGAACTCATCGTGATCGCCAAATCCCTAAAGGTGAGCAAGGCACCGGGACCGGATGGTATCCCTAACCTGGCGATCAGGCTGGCGATAAAAACGGCCCCCGGGCTGTTCAGGGCAGTCATGCAGAGGTGCCTGGATGACTGTCTCTTTCCGGACAGGTGGAAGCGGCAGAGACTGGTCTTATTGCCGAAGGCTGGGAAACCGCCAGGGGACCCATCGGCATACAGGCCTATCTGCCTGCTGGACACCGCGGGCAAGGTGCTTGAGAGGATCATCCTCAACAGACTGGTGAGGTACACGGAGGGTGTACACGGTCTGGCAAGTAACCAGTTCGGCTTCCGGAAGGGCAGGTCCACGCTGGACGCAATCTCTTCCGTCATCAAGACGGCGGAGGTAGCAATCCAGCGCAAGAGAAGGGGAATACGCTACTGCGCAATCGTCACGCTCGACGTGAAGAATGCGTTCAATAGTGCCAGTTGGGACTCCATAGCGCTCGCGCTCAGGAGCATCCATGTACCGGTGTCGCTGTACAAGATTCTGGAAAATTATTTCCAGAATCGAGTACTTGTTTACGACACGGAGGAGGGTCAGAAGTGCGTCCCAATTACCGCAGGAGTTCCGCAAGGTTCTATCCTGGGCCCGGTGTTGTGGAATGTCATGTATGACGGAGTGTTGAAACTAAAGTTCCCTGTAGGGGTTGTGATCGTCGGCTTTGCAGACGACATAACGCTGGAGGTTTACGGCGAGTCTATCGAGGAGGTCGAGTTGACGGCCGCGCACTGTATTCGCAAGGTCGAGGACTGGATGCGCTCCAGGAAACTGGAGCTCGCACATCATAAGACGGAGGTCACGGTTGTGAACAACCGTAAATCGGAGCAACAGGCGGTGGTCAGAGTCGGAGACTGCACCATCACCTCGAAGCGATCCCTGAAGCTCTTGGGGGTTATGGTGGACGACAAGCTCACGTTCGGGAGTCACGTCGACTATGCCTGTAAGAGGGCCTCATCGGCTATTGCAGCACTATCTCGTATGATGTCCAATAGCTCAGCGGTTTATGGCAGCAAGCGAAGACTTCTTGCCAGCGTGGTTTCGTCCATACTTAGGTATGGTGGGCCAGTGTGGTCCAGAGCGCTAGGTACTAACAGTTACCGTGGTAAACTGGAAAGTACCTACAGGCTCATGTGCCTGAGAGCTGCGAGTGCGTATCGTACGGTGTCATACGATGCAATCTGTGTCTTGTCCGGCATGATGCCTATCAGCATCGCCATCAAGGAGGACAGAGAGTGTTTCGACCAACGTGACACAAGGGGCATACGAGGTACCAGAAGGTCATTCTCGATGCTCCGCTGGCAGCGGGAATGGTCCAACTCCACAAAGGGCAGATGGACGCACCGACTCATACCGGAGATATCCGGCTGGGTCGGGAGACGACATGGCGAAGTGAACTTCCACATGACACAAATCCTGTCAGGCCATGGTTGTTTCAGGCAATATCTGCACAGGTTCAGACACGCGGTGTCCCCCATGTGTCCCGAGTGCGTGGAGGAGGAGGAGACTGCTGAGCATGTCTTCTTCGTATGCCCCCGTTTCGCAAGAGCGAGGAGCAACATGATGGCTGTGAGCGGGCCTGGCACTACTCCGGACAATCTAGTCCGGAGGATGTGCGACGACCCGGACATCTGGAACGCGGTCTGTGCGGCCGCCTCTCAGATTGTTCTGGAGCTGCAACGTGTGTGGCGGGTCAACCACCAACACGCCAGTGGTAGCTAATTACCAGTCTCCAGGTAGTTAGCTAGGAGGTTATAAGAGTAAAGAGGGTGCATCACGCACAAAAGCCACTCCCCGACGTAATACTTAACCGTCGTTCCGGGAAGACCAGGGCTGGAGACTGGAGGGGTTTTAGTGGGTCGGGACAGGGATCAGTAGGTGTCTGGGCGAGTGTAACTACCCCAGCATCTCTCCCCTAGTCTCATCCCCACACCCTGAGTTCTCTTCTCAGGTGTCTGTTTGCAGATTTCCCCGCCACCTTTAAAAAAAAAAAAAAAAAAACTGTGGCCGCTTTCCGCCATCGCTAGTATCCACTGCACTGCTAGTGCTGCTGCTAAGAGCAAGCGCACCGGTGAGTTGCCATTTGAGTTGCTATTTTCACAACGTTGGCCGTTGCTATTTTGGATAGCAACCGATGTTCGCACCGGGGATTACCAATTCATCTATTTCTTTTTAACGCCGGCAGTTGCTAATTTCTAAAGACCGTCACTAGCTAGCATTAACAAAATGTTTGTTCGTGTCGTATTTCCCAAAAATTCTGCGCATCTAGTAATAACCAATTTATCTGTCCGTCAATTGTTTCCTGAATAATCTGCGTTCTTTCTGCTTCATAAAATAACCCCTTTATTTCAAGCAACTCTGTTTTAACTTTGTCTCCGTTCTCCCAAATTATCGATAACACAATTCTTTTGCAGGTTTTTTCGTTTGTACGTGCATGGATTTTTTATCCTTGGATGTTTAATTAATTGCGTTAGACCGTGGAACGTTTCGCAACGTTGCCTTCAATAACTATTATACATTATAAAATTGGCGAACTGTCATTAATTGTATTTTGTACTTTGTGCTGTCTCGATTCCTATAACTAAAAATGTTTACCCGCCCGAAAAAACACCCTGTGTAAAATTTCAGCTCAATCGAAATTTAAATAGACTGGTTCACGCCGATACTTGCGTCCTACGACGTGTTAAACCAAGGCAAAGCGTTTCGTCTTCCAGGGCCGACCAATTATGTTCAATACACTCATTATTTTCATAATATTGTTACGAACGTTTACTATCGAGCACATCAAAACAAACAACAGTTTGACATTATTCATCAAATAGCAACGATGCGGCACGTCGCTATCGCGTTGCCAAATTTAATAACTCGCTACTACCTGAGGCGGGGATTGCTATTTCCCAAACCAACATAGCAACGCCCGGTGCGGTTGCCGCGTAATGGTGGGAGTTGCCAAACTAGCTTTAGAAACTTCAATTTAGCCACTGGTGGGCTTGCTCTAAGGGAGGACGGCTGCTGTTGTCGCTGTCTAGAACTATTATGAGCGGCTTCGGCTGAAACAGGCTCTTATATAGGGATGAAAAACCTATCGATAGTAGCAGGAAATCATCGATAACTATCGATAGCCATTTCAGTCGATATTTCTCATCCTTACTCATATACAGACAAATAGCAAATTTAAAATGACAAGGTCTATGGTTCTGTCGACCGTGCTTGGGAAGCAATCATGTTAACGACTAATCAGATCAGTCGAATTTTGCGCTTCAACAAGGATTGACCATTCTCAATAATAGTTGCTTGTCATGATTTGGACTTGATAATTTTTGAATTTTAATTATGCGAAAAATTATTTTTTATGCTGATAATGAAAGCTTTTCGGATATTGTGCTCATGACTGAAGGAAAAGATAATTCAGTACGTTCTGAGACACGGAGATGAAGCCCAATATATATGTTCCAAATTTCTTGAAAGTGTAAATTGATTTAAGAGAAAATATTAACTCTTCAATTAGGTTTTTATTTCATCCTGAAAAGGACAATTTGTTGTTCAATTTAATGTCTAATAAGATGCCGATCACATCTTCGCGTTATCACTGGCAGTGCAAATAAAGTATTCTTTGTGGGAAAATAAACACTGAAAAGCTTTCAAGAACGTTCTTTTCATTGGATGCATTTGCTAGTGTGCCTGCTATCGCTCAGAGACAGCATTTCAATAAAATGCCACACTGCATCAGCTGAACCAGCTTATATAGATGCTGAGACCAACGTCAACTGCTGCGTTATCCCCGTTGCCACAGTAGTGGACGCTTCCGTTACCATTGGTATCCGCTGCCCTGCTATCGATGCTGAGACGCGCTCCGCTATCCGTTGCCATACCACAGCTGTGGCCGTTGTCCGCTGCACTGCTACTGTTGCTGTGCTTCGGTTAAAACAGGCTCTTATATAGGCCAAATAGCACATTTCAAATGGCAAGGTCTATGATTCTGTCGACCGTGCTTTGACAAGGCTTGACTATTTTCAATAGTACAATAGTTTGAAAAATAAAATTACAATTATCTGCATTTGGGAAGGATCTTAGAAGATTTTCCAATCTATTGCTGCAAGAACGGAGGTAATCCATCGAATACTAATCGATTTATTAGCATTTGAAATTGGACATATTTTTCACTTTTTCGGTTTTAGATTTTCATTTCACATCCCTATGTAGCCGAACTTCCTGAGAGAAGTATTCTACTTCAAAAGGCATTTTGATTTCCAAAATTGGATTTCCTGATGGCAATCTCCATGTTGCCCCAACAGTGGGGGAATAATGGCAGTCTGGGGACACACACTGAGAAGAACCGCGCTGCTTCTGAGATGTGGTGACCAACCACAGGACAAGCGTTTAGTTTGAAGGCAGCCACCGGCGCGACCCACTGCTATGGTCTGTTACTGCTGAGT
The DNA here is from genome assembly GCF_029784165.1 of Wyeomyia smithii. Taxonomy (NCBI): domain Eukaryota; kingdom Metazoa; phylum Arthropoda; class Insecta; order Diptera; family Culicidae; genus Wyeomyia; species Wyeomyia smithii. The sequence continues at coordinate 136,744,269 of NC_073695.1, forward strand.
GCCGATATCTGCTGCTACTGCTGTCAACGTTGTGGACGGTCCATCCAGTTCACTCTCCGACCAATGAATGTAGCTAGTTTTCCCAGAAACACTCTTTTATAGCCGAAGGGTGCTACGTAATAGGCCACGCCTTTCAGTTCAGGCTTACCATTTCCTTATGTTCTTTAGACGAATTATTCCACAATTCGCATTTGATTTTTGTATCCAGCGAATAAACACCGATGGTGCTCTCACACACGCAACGGTTTTAACCCTTTTGCGGTTTGTTACATCAAGCGATTTCGTTTGCTCGCTGTTGCGTGTTGCATCATGTTGCAACTTGGCAACTGGGAGACGACGAAATTCTGTTACTGCTGATTGATTGAATCGACTTCATATTAGCTCTGCATAGTCGAACTAACTGTCTTTGTGAATGCGGTCTAACAGGGCAGTTTGTTATTCAAAGTTGGTTATGCTGATCGCAACCCTGCAGTGGGGGGTTTACTAAATAAAAAAAGTAAAAATTAGACAACTACAACAGCTTTTGATTGCATCCCGCACAGAATGCCTGCTTGTGTTGATGTCAGAAAATTATTAACCTTCTATTATTTGTTTATTTGCCTTGAAAAAAGCATTTTTCGGTACAACATCGGTTACTGATTACAACTTTTGAGCTGCCCTAACATTGGGGGAATTGAGATACACGGACAACATGCACTGTGGAAGCTATTTTACATTCAGTAAATTCGACGGGTGCGACAAATTTAAATTGCTAGGATGCAACACAGAATGCTTGTTTGCGTTGACAAAAATTATTAACTTTCAATGACTTGTTTATTTGCCTTCAAAAAGGCATTTTGATTTCCAAAATTGGATTTCATGATGGCAATCTTCATGCTGCCCCAACACGGGGGGAATAATGGCTGTCTGGCGACACACGCTGAGAAAAACCGCGCTGCTCCTGAGACGTGGTGACCAACCACAGGGCTAGTGCTGCTGCTAAGGAAGGACGAGTGCTGTTGTCGCTGTCTAGAACTATTATGAGCGGCTCCGGCTGAAACAGGCTCTTATATAGGCCAAAAAGCATGTTTTCAAATGCAAGGTATATGATCCTGTCGACTGTGCTTGGGAAGCAAGCATATAACGACCAATCAGAGGTCGAATTTTTCGTTTTGACAAGGCTTGACTATTTTCAATAGTACAATAGTGTGAATAATAAAATTACAATTATCTTATTTTGGGAAGAGTCTTAGAAGATTTTCCAATCTATTGCTGCAAGAACGAAGGAAATCTATCGAATACTAACCAATTTATTAGCATTTGAAATTGGACATATCTTTCACTTTTTTTGGTTTTAGATTTTCATTGCACATCCCTATGTAACCGAACTTCCTGAGAGAAGTATTCTACTTCAAAACGTTTCCTCACCCCGTGCCTGCTTTTCGATCAAGTCGTACACCATTCGCTACCACAACAGACGAAACTGGCATAAGGCGTTAGTGAGCTGATAACGTCTAGTGACTATCGTTATCGCCGATATCGTTAATGTTCGAAGACGGTATCGTCATCGTCAATAACGATACCATACGTTATCGGTAACGGCGATGACAATTATCGACGATAATCTATCGTATTAACAACCTTGGATCACACAACATTTCTGGATACTAACTGTTAGTAAGTTGTTAGAACACCAGTCGTGAAAAATAGCGACTAGTCGCTGGAGCTCTTCACAGTCTGTGATATTCCGTATAATCTTTAACAGTTTAACATCCGCGAAAAACATTCGGCAATTTTCTGCTAGTACTAACGATGCGTCATTTATATAAGCAAAGCAAAGCAAACCCTTGGTGCTACATTCCGATTCGGAACTTGACCTTCTGTTTACTATACACAGACTTCGCAGCCAACTGTTAAGTGTACAGGACAATTGCGGGGCTAGCGCTACGACCCTACTGACACTAACAGTCTCTCCCGAGTCAAGACTCGAACCTACGACGACTGGCTTGTTAGACCAGCATCGTACCTCGAGACCAGCTGGGGAGGCTACGTCATTTATATACATAACGAAAAAACCAGTAGTTCCAAATTGCTGCCTTGCGGGACACCCGATAAATTCGAGAAACATGCAGATTGCTGTGATCCAATCCTAACGCATAACGTTCTATCTACTAAATAGGACCTTAACCATTGTACGATAGCTGAAGCTGCTTCTAATTTTTCCATCTTATTTTGTCAATTTTGTGGTCAACGCGATCGAATGCTGCTTTCAAGTCCGTACAAACCGCATCGATTTGTGCACCTTCGGACATATTTTGTAGGCATGTAGCGGTAAATTGAACAAGATTGGTAGCAGTAGAGCGTTTTTGATAGAAACCATGCTGATCTATCGAGATGTACTGTTTGCAGCTAGCGAAGAGAGTATCATAAATGATTATCTCAAACACTTTTGAACAAGCGCAAAGAGAAGTTATACCTCTGTTGTTTTGTACATCGTGTTTGTCACCTTTTTTGTGCACGAGGAACATCACTGACAACTTACAACTGGTGGGGAAAGTCTAAGCGACAAGTTAAACAATAATCTTAGCGGATGTATAAATTCTGCTTTACATTTTTTCAGAACGCAGCAAGGAATGCCATCGGGCCCAGGAGCAAACGAAGAATACATTTTATCTATTGCAGCTTCCACTTGGTTGGTTATCAGAAATGAGCTGAAGTCAATGACATCACTGGGGATACTATTTAGAGCTAAGTCTATCTCTGCAGTTGTGGCAGTGGAGCTACGGAAAATCTGCCGAAAGTGTTAAGCAAATAATTCGCACTTCTCAACTGTCGTGTTACCGTGACGATCACCCAAAACATATTTTTAGGTGGGCCTTCTTGTTTCCTTTTGCTGTTAACAAACGACCAAAAGAGTCGAGGGTTTCGTCTAAGAGAATTCTGCATCCGAAGAGTATACCGTTTGTACAAAAAGCGATTATAGACCCGGTAGGAATTACTAGCATGATTGAATGCTTGTTTCGTCAAAGTGTTTCGCATTCTGGAATATTTACGCAATGCCGCAGATCGCTGTCGCTTCAAATGCCGCAAGCGAGTGGTAGGCCAAGGGGGCTTTGATACCGGTCTGCGACAAGGGAAACAATTAACAAATGCTTTTTGATGGTGTTGGTGAAATAAACTATAGCATCATCAAGAGGAGGGTCGCTTTCCAAGAATTGCCAATCAATTTGAGAGATAGTAGCGCTCAGGTTTTCGAAGTCAGCTCTGCGGAAATCTAAACTTGGTTCAGTTGGACAATCCTCGAATTGAACAGGTGCCATTTGATGTCCGTTATACCTAGCGCCAAATCAAGAAGGCGGTCATTACTGTTATTGACGTAATTCATTTGAGACAGATGATGTAAGCTGAATCCATCCAACAAGGCAGTACTGGCAGCTGAGATCTGCGACTGGAGAAAGTCGACGACTGCTATACTATTATTTGAGCGGCCCCAAATCAGTCCAGGTTGGTTGTAATCGCCAAACAGCAACGAAATATCTCCACCATTCAAAGATGACAAAACAGATCCGATGGATTGGACGTGGTTTGCGACAGTAACACCATCGGTACTGCGATCAGGGGGCAAATAGATGACACCGATACTGATTTTGTGAGCCGGCATTGTAATTATTACCCACAACTGTTTCAGTGCATCACAAGCTCGAGTAGGGTCGAAATAGACCGCAATCAAAACGCCTCCACCGCACGTTTTAGAACTGTTTTTCTGATTGCGGTCGCACCGATAAACGGTAAATTCACCGCCACAAAGCTGCGCTGAGTGAATCTGGTCTTCCAGCCAGGTTTCGGTCAAAACAACAACGTCGTTCTTACATTCAATAACGGTCAAAAAGAAATCGTCTATTTTAGACCGCAGTCCGCGAACGTTCTGGTATATTATCCGTAGTCCAGTGTTAGCCTCAATGACAGATTGATTTGTCGGTGAATGACTAAAAGGTGCGGGAATATCAGGTGGTGAAATATTACGATCAACGAAATACTTGCCAGTGTTAGCAAGCTGGAAGACCCCTTCTCCATACTCAAACACAGGACCGGGACGACTGATGAACGCAGGCTGCAGTGGCGCGACTGTGATGAGCGGATAAGGGGCTTCCAAGTTGCTTAAATTGGTGCGTCCCGGGGTAGATCCAAAAGGTACAAGGTGTTCGTCAGCGGGTGAGTCGATCGTATTGAAATCTACATGTGGTAATTCTGTAGATAGCTCGTGCACAACAGCAGGCGCGTTAGTCGCAAAAGAAACCACCGGTTCCAGTTTTTTGGGCGATCGATGAATTTTCTGAATAATAATCCAGAAGGCCAAGAAGCGGGATCCAAAGCAATCGATTTTACATCGGGGTCCAAGCCAATTTTGTACGATATGTATGAATAATTTGTCGTATCGATACCTTTTTGTATAAGCCGTACAACAGCAACAGGTTCAGTTGCATTTAGGCAGCGGGAGGCAATTTTCTGCAGGATTCAAACCGGATAGGTAGAGCCAGAAGCATTTTTTTTTGCAACCACAGAAGCAACCGTTGCCACAGAAAGATCACTTAGATCAACAGTATTGGTGCCTCGGTCAGAAGCGATTTCAATAGGCAATCCGTCTACCATTTCACACAGCTTTTGCACTTGCAACGGCAAATCAATCAGCTGTTGCGAATGAACATTTTGACTGTTTTGTGCGTCAGCAACATAGGCATTTATCGATCTGCCGTTCAATTTTTCTCTGCACTGAGGACAGATAAACAATATGTTGCCTAGCACAAAGAGTTCTTTGCAAATCCTGCTGTTGAAGCCACAGCATTGCTGGTTTATGTGAAAGCAGGCTTCACAAAAACCGCAACGAACCGGCTCGAGGGCGTTAATTTCGAGTTTGCATTCACCACACAGTTTTTTCTCAATAACGGTATCAGTAGAAAACAAACAGCAAATTTATTCAGCTATGTATGCGCCTGTGAGTAGGCTTAACAAACGGTAATCAAATTGCGCGACAATAGATATGCCCAACAATAACAAAGCCAGCACTCAATGCACAATCCACTGCAAAAACGAAAGCAAATATCACGAAGTATCACAATACTAGAGATTACACTGCACTCTTTCCGTGATCACTGCTAGTTTAAAAAATGTTGTCCAACAAGCAAATAGCATTCAAACCAATATAAACTACAAATCAGCTAATTTTAACCAAGCCAATAAACTGAACAATCAATAAACAAACCGAGTTGCCAGACTTAATAAGGTAATAAGGTTACTCATTTAATGAATGGGGCTAAATCAAACTACGTTTCCATTAGAATAGATTCTTCAAATAATAACAAGCAGCTTTGGAATATGTTGAAAGCTACTAATGCTCTACCAACTTAGGCTCTAGATAAGCGATTAAACCATTCGAATGACGAAATCAATGAATGCTTTGCGTCGAGCTTTACACGTGACACGAGTGTTCTTCCGGTGCCTACATTGAACGAAAATGGTTTTAAGTTTTCTTCTGTTGACGAAAATGATGTGATATTGGCTATTTCTTCAATCAAATCTGATACTATTGGTCTCGATGATGTTCCGATTAACTTCATACGCCTGATTTTGCCCCAAATTTTGCCAAAATAACAAAGATTTTTAATATGATCATATCCACCTCAAAATTCTATACTAGATGCATAAATGCCAAAAGTAATGCAGTTAACAACTTACGGCCAATAAGCATACTGTGTGCTCTTTCAAAAATCTTAAAAAAAATTGAAGCTTCAAATTAATGATTTCGTACATGATTTAAGGTTGATGTGTGTTGTTGATGAGCAATCCGGTTTTCGCAGAGGTTATAGTACTACAACCGCCTTCCTTAAAGTACATGATGATATTCATGCTGCTTGTAACTATTTTGTAGTATCTCCGGGGGGAGGGGGGCTCCTGGCCGATGCCGCCGGCAGTCGAACGTGCTACCTGAAGTCGTCCGCGGGTGGTTCAATTCTCCGCTTCAGCGCGATCACTGGTCCTGTCGATCACTTTATCGAGCGAGCCGCCCGAAGTCCAAAGCTCCTCTGCTGTACTATCACTGGTCCGTCTTTCACTTTGTCGAGCGAGCCGCCCGAAGTCCAAACTTCTCTGCCGCGCTATCACTGGTTTTGTGGCCAGCACTCCCAACACTTTATCGTCACCTTTGTATAATTATTAAGAAATCACTTTATATCACGTGACTACTAGATTGAATGTCTGTTACCAGAAAGAAGAACCTCTATGGGTTTTCCAGCGTATTTATACGCTAGCAATTTTGCCGACGGGAACTGCTGACTCATCTGACAGATGACAGTTACGTCAAATGTGCCGGGTTGCAGGCTGTCCAATGTTTACGGTTACTGTCGGAATGTTTGGGACGAGGTTTTAGGAGTGGGATTTTAATATGTCTTTAAATCAACTTCAATAATTTTTAGAAATAGCAACAACAACAACAATATCGCACGCTTAGCCTTGGGGCTCATAGCGGTCTCGATCAACTAGATTAGTTGAGAGAATTCGTTATCGATATTGTTTTTGGCACATTTTGTATGTGTAGGATAAGTACAATTGAAGCTTCAAATTAATGATTTCGTACATGATTTAAGGTTGATGTGTGTTGTTGATGAGCAATCCGGTTTTCGCAGAGGTTATAGTACTACAACCGCCTTCCTTAAAGTACATGATGATATTCATGCTGCTTGTAACTATTTTGTAGTATCTCCGGGGGGAGGGGGGCTCCTGGCCGATGCCGCCGGCAGTCGAACGTGCTACCTGAAGTCGTCCGCGGGTGGTTCAATTCTCCGCTTCAGCGCGATCACTGGTCCTATCGATTACTTTATCGAGCGAGCCGCCCGAAGTCCAAAGCTCCTCTGCTGTACTATCACTGGTCCGTCTTTCACTTTGTCGAGCGAGCCGCCCGAAGTCCAAACTTCTCTGCCGCGCTATCACTGGTTTTGTGGCCAGCACTCCCAACACTTTATCGTCACCTTTGTATAATTATTAAGAAATCACTTTATATCACGTGACTACTAGATTGAATGTCTGTTACCAGAAAGAAGAACCTCTATGGGTTTTCCAGCGTATTTATACGCTAGCAATTTTGCCGACGGGAACTGCTGACTCATCTGACAGATGACAGTTACGTCAAATGTGCCGGGTTGCAGGCTGTCCAATGTTTACGGTTACTGTCGGAATGTTTGGGACGAGGTTTTAGGAGTGGGATTTTAATATGTCTTTAAATCAACTTCAATAATTTTTAGAAATAGCAACAACAACAACAATATCGCACGCTTAGCCTTGGGGCTCATAGCGGTCTCGATCAACTAGATTAGTTGAGAGAATTCGTTATCGATATTGTTTTTGGCACATTTTGTATGTGTAGGATAAGTACAACGATACACCGTGCCCCAGTGCTGAGTCGAAAATATTTCCAGCTCGAAAAGTTCCTCGACTCGATCGGAAATCGAACCCGATATCACAATCGTGTGGGAGAGCTAGCCGACCGACATCGCTAACCACAGAGCCACGGGGCCACTTTTTTTTAGAAATAGTATTTACCTTTAAATTTTTAGAATTATCAGAAAAATATAATATAATAAAATAAATAACTAATTTGTAAGCCTAATGGTAAGGATAATGCAAAATAAGAATTATTACTAAATACTTCTAATATTTCGAAAGTAATTAAAGAAAAGTAATTTAAGTGCATTGCGATCTACAACGGAGGTTACATGCAATTGACAAAAAAGCTATAGCATCCCTGCTGCTTGTAGATTTCTCGAAGGCTTTTGACAGGGTTTCTCAAGTTAAGCTTCTAAAAAAATTGTCATGTTCAATAGAGCCGCTGTGCAGCTTATACAATCATATTTGACATCACGATCTCAGGTAGCTACTACGGATGGTTGTTTCTCAAACCAAATTGAAATTTTGTCAGGTGTGCCGCAAGGATCAATCCTTGGGCCACTGCTTTTGTCTATGTTTATCAATGATTTGCCCGGCAACTTGAAAAACTGTAAGATTCATATGTTTGCCGATGACGTTCAAATTTATTTTTATTCACGTGACCTTTCTTTGGCTTCGATGGCCGATCTCATTAATGATGATTTGTCACGAATTCTCGCCTGGTCTGATACCAATCTTTTACCAATAAATCCTTCAAAAACCAAGGTGATGTTAATCTCTCGAAATCGTAATATTAACAATCTTCCTGCAATTATCTTAGGTAACGATATCATAGAATATGTTTCTAAAGTGTCTATTATTGGCTTCATGGTGCAAAATGATTTTAATTAGGAGAGTCATATAAGTAGTCAGTGTGCTAAAATATATAATGGACATAGGGTTCTAAAACTGTCTTCAAGTACTCTGTCAACTGCTATAAAACTGAAGCTACTTAAAGCTCTTATCTTGCCTCACTTTTTGTATGGAGATGTTTTTCTTTTAAATGCTTCAGTTTCAGCTTTGGAAAGGTTGCGTATTGCACTAAATTGTTGTGTTCGTTTTGTTTTTGGATTGAGGAGGTTCTCTAGAGTATCTCATCTCCTACACGAATTAATTGGTTGTAGGTTTTATGACTTCTTTAAGTTACGATCATGTTTAACGTTATTTAAAATTATAACACATCATCACCTCCATACTTAAAAGAAAAGATTCGTTCCTTACGAAGCAGTCGTACCAGAAGCTTTTTACTTCTTATATTTCAAACCTCACATTATGAAAATTCTCTGTCGTGCAGGGCATTGTTTTTTGGAACCTGCTACCTCATGAGCTCAAAAATATACGATTCTTAAATGGATTCCGTCGTGAACGTACAGCATGGTTCAATAATGAAAGAAGTTAAAAAAATAATACTAAAGATATATTCGTTACTATCAGAATTTAAGTTATTCTACTATAAAATATCGAATTGTAATAAATTAAAAGGTTTTTCCTTACACTACAAGGTTTGTAAACAAATAAATAAATAAATGAGCCAATGAAGCGTACTCACAAATATAACCAAAGTATCCCGGGCAGGAGAGCATAACAAAATCATGACTCATCAATAACATTGTTTCGGGGGTGAATCGACGAGAAATTTATCCGGACTGGCGACGGACACTTCCCGGCACTGTAGTAATTTGACCGACCAAACGAAATGCGAAAAAAGCGAAGAAAAAAATGGTTTTCGGACCGACGACTAATAACTTTGTAGGAATGCGAACTTTACGCTACGATGGTTCTATTTGTTCTGTCTTATACATTGTTCACAATGATTTCCGTTGTCTTGTCTGCGTGTGTGCATTTTATAGCGAAAGTGATCAAAGTAAGTAAATGTAGGTAAGTATAATTCTAATTTCTCTTTTCAGGCATTTAGAAGAGTTGCTGTTCTCAACATGCTGGCCACCGTTGAAACCGTCCGTTTCAATCGACAACCACGTCAGAAGTTGATGTTGATGTTGATGCGTCTACCTCGTTGTTGGAATCAATTGCAAGGACCGCAATCTCCGTGACCGCTCGCTTTAAATCCTTCAAAGCAGTCCTGACTACCACGACTCGGACTCGCCCGTCCGAACCGGGGATAGTTTCGATGATGCGCCCGAGAGGCCATTGTAGTGGAGGGTAGTTGTTTTGCTTCAACAGCACCAATTGACCCTTGCAGACGTCCACTGCCGGGCGCCTCCACTTGCTGCGCTGGTGGAGCTGGCTCACGTGGTCCCGCGACCAACAACGCCAAAGATCTTGGACCGAGCGTTGCATGTCCTGCAAACGGGTGATGCGATTAGGGGACTGGTGAAGTAGATCAGGCTCAGGAATGGAGACAAGAGGCTCTCCAATGAGAAAGTGCCCTGGGGTCAGAACGGAGAGGTCGTTAGGGGAATCAGAAATGGGAACAAGAGGACGGGAGTTCAGGACTGCCTCTACTTGAGCAACGACCGTTAGGAACTGGTCCATTGTGAAAGCCTTATGTCCCATGACGCGACGAAAATGGTACTTAAACGATTTCACTCCGGCTTCCCAGATGCCTCCGAAATGTGGAGAGCGGGATGGAATGAACCGGAAGGTGATGGAAGGTGAGAGAGTTGCTGGTTTTCGAGAAGCTCGAAAAATAGACCAGCTCCGATTATCATGTCCACACCTTGGCTTATGTTAAATTGCGGATCAGCCAGTGGAAGATTTCTAGGGATCCGCCAGCGAGAGATGTCGATGTGGTGACTAGGCAGCGAGACGGTAAGTTTCGGCAGTACTAAGCAGTCCAGTTGGGTCATGAAATTTTCGAAACGAGAGGCGAGCGAGACGGTTACAGCATAGCGAACGTTAACTATCGATTGTCCGATCCCACTGACTGGCGAATTCAGTTTCGGTCGTGTTAAACGAAGCTTTCGGCATAGCGCTTCGGAGATGAAACTTGGCTGTGAACCGCTATCCAGGAGGACTCTGACGAGGACGTATTTGTTATCAATATCTTTCACTTTGACCACTGCTGTTGACAAAATGACTGTTGACTGCCGAGGTTGAGTCACTATTTCTGCACTTTGAGTGTGAGGAGGAACGACATCGACCGACGAATGTGGGAAAGAATTACCGCGCGACGACTGCGATCGAACCGACGAATTGATAGGTGGTGAGGCAACCGCGAGCTCCTGCGACGAAGAGCCTCCAAGGAGGTTTGGAACAAAATGCGACATTTGGCACGACTGTGAAGTAAATCCTGCAGCGGGTTGGTACACTGTGGGCTGCTTGATTGTTGCCACTGGTAGTGAACCAGAAGCCGACGAGAGAGGCGGCAGGTGTAACAATGAGTGGTGCTTCTTAGAGCAGCTTTTGCAGGAACCGCTGGAGCAGTTTTTCGCTTGATGTGTTCCCTTGAGACAGTTAATGCACAGCCCGTGCTTCTTCACGACTTCGAACCGTTGTTGTGGAGAGAGTGAACGGAACTGGTCACACTGGAACAGGAAGTGAGCGTGCTTACAGTTGACGCACTGGGTACGTTTTCGGAAGCGACATGGGCAACAACTGATCGGGGTTTTGGGATGCTTGATCTCGAACTGGGTGTTTGCCGATTGGGAGAGCTTTAAAGTTTGTACGATTCGCGATCTTCTGTGGATAAACTCGAGTAATTCTCGGTAATTCGGGTATTCATCGCCTGCGGAAACAAGTGTCTCCCACTCACGGAGTGTGACGCTATCAAGACATTGACTCAATCGCTCTACTAGAAAGGCATTCCAGTGGTTTTCGGAATCTTCGAGTTTATCCAACAGCTGTACATGACGATCGAATTCGTCGGCGAGATCTGCAAGTCCCTGTGCAGACTCTTTTTTCAGTGAAGGAATTGTAAGTAGGGCAGAAACATGCCGTTTCACCAGCAGGTTCGTGTTTTCAAAACGTTCCTTCAACAAATTCCATGCAACAAGGTAATTGTTGACGGAAATCTCGAGCGAGGAAATAACACGAGCCGTTTCGCCAGAAAGCGCTGCTCGCAAGTAATGCATTTTCTGCACTGCCGTAAGTTGCACACTTGAGTGAATAAGCGAGATGTATAGATCGTGAAAAGAAACCCAATCATCGAGATTCCCAGAAAACTCCTTCAATTTTATTTCCGGCAGACGAACGCTCGACGAGATGGGAACAACGGACGAGAGTGGTTGTGCCGGAGCGGGGGGTGGTACGGGTTGTACAGGGATTTTACTTTGCAATGACGCTTTAAGTTCATAATAGATGGCTTGAAAGTCTTGCCTCTCTTCAGCGAAATCTTCTTCATTATCCTCAAGAACCTCAATTTCATCTTGAGTCTCCTCAAATTATCGCCATAGAGCATCAAGACGTTGAATGCGAATGGCAACTTGGGCAAGTTTAGTGGGATCGAATTCGTCGTCAAAAGTTTTTAATAATTTTGCAGAACCAAAAATGTTGGTCCGCCGACGGTATAAAATTTTCAACTTTGTTTGCTTAGACGTTTTTTGCTTTTTGGGCGTGATTTTTGCAAAACCAAACGTAACAAAATTCACGTACCTGTACTTTCTGCTACTTACTAACACCTTGCCCTGACCTCCCCTGAGCTGTTCTAGATTCGATCGATCCGCCGATACAAATGCTGCCACTGGTGGTCACCAAATGTTGTCGGAGATGGTGATGATTTGCTGCCGACGGGGTAGAAGAAGCGACTTGGTTGCGATCCACTGGCAGGGGCGTACCACTATCCACTGGGGAACACACGATGACGAGCGACGGCGATAATGACTGTTGCCACCCTTACTGATGCTGTTGGCTGGCTGAATATGATCGGCGATGACCACGACGACGACGACGCTGATGATTGCTGCTGCTGGGCAACGAATTTCTGCTTACCGCTGACGAACGGCAACGACAACGATGTTGCTAATTTTAACTTTCGAAAAGCAAATTTTGTAGCACTAAGCCATTCTCTCACACAAACTGACTGGACACCACTGTACACAGCAAATGATATCAATGACGCGGTCAGAATGTTTACTACCACTCTTTTGGATTTGTTCCGTCTTCATGTTCCTGCTCCCCGTCCTACTCAATGGACTTTAAAGCGAAATCGAGCTAGGGCTCTTCGATATTACACTTTGAACCGCAATATGATAGCCAAACGTGAATTTCAAACTGCCAGCAATAGGTATAGATGCTATAATCGCCTGTTATATTCACTGCATGTGAGGCGAAAGCAAAACGATCTAAAGCGAAACCCCAAAAGATTCTGGGCGTTTGTAAACGAAAAACCTAAGGAGAATGGTCTTCCGTCAATTTTGACTTATGGGACAGACTCAGCGGCCACTCCTGGTGAAATATGCACACTATTTGCATGCCATTTCTCTAGTGTCTTCAAAGCGGAGGCTGCATCTCCACAGCACGTAGCCGCCGCTATTTGCAATATACCAGAGGGAGTACTAGAAATGCGAAATATTGTATTCTCTGAAACGGATATTAATGCTGCCATAAAAAAACTGAAATCCTCTTGTCGGCCAGGGCCCGATGGTATTCCACCAATAATATTTAAGATGTGTGCAACTGCACTTTGTGCTCCCCTAACATCAATTTGCAATCAATCAATGGCTGAAGCATCTTTCCCTGATGAATGGAAAAAATCCATATTATTCCCTGTTTTCAAGAAAGGTGATCGTGGGAATGTATCCAATTACCGCGGAATAACATCTCTATGTGTAGGATCTAAGTTGCTTGAAACTCTTGTAAACAAAGTTTTATTTCATGAAGTTAAAAATCACATTTCGTGCGACCAACATGGATTTTTCGCTGGAAGATCAACAGTTACTAATTTAACGGAATTTACGTCATTCTGCTTAAGAAATATGGAGAAAGGAGCCCAAATAGACACCATATACACAGATTTGAAAGCTGCATTCGATCGTGTTGATCATAATTTGCTTCTTGCAAAGATTGAACGGATGGGAGCTGCACCCAATTTCGTTAACTGGGTTAAATCATACTTGATAGATCGCCGATTGTCTGTGAAGATTGGAGCCGCTCAGTCTGACTATTTTACAAATCTCTCTGGTGTTCCACAGGGCAGCAACCTTGGCCCGCTGCTTCTCTTTATTTTTCAACGATGTGTGCACGATACTTCCGCGAGGGTGTCGACTTCTGTATGTAGATGATTTGAAAATCTATCTCATCATTAAATCAATCGACGGCTGTAGAGAGCTTCAAAAACTTGTTGACATTTTCACTGAATGGTGTACAATAAACGAGCTAATTATCAGTACGAACAAATGTTCTGTGATCTCATTTACTCGTAGAAAAAATATGATTAGCTGGAACTACAACATTGGAGGCGAACAGGTAGAGAGAGTGTGTGTGATCAAAGATCTTGGAGTGCATCTTGATACGACGCTCTCCTTTAGGGAGCACTATCCCGCTGTGATAGCTAAAGCTAATCGTAATCTAGGATTTATAATCAGGATCTCCAAAGAATTTACAGACCCTTATTGTCTTCGTGCGCTTTACTACTCGCTGGTCAGATCTGTGTTGGAGTATGCTGCTGTGGTATGGAGTCCGTATGTTGATGTCTGGACATCAAGGATTGAAGCAGTTCAGTCACGTTTTGTACGTTATGCACTTAGGTTAATTCCATGGAGTAATCCCAATGAACTGCCTCCCTATAAAAATCGTTGCCGTCTTCTGGGAATGGACACGTTGGAAAGGAGGCGTAAACTGGAAAGAGTATTGTTCATACAAAAACTGCTAACTGGAAATATAGATTCAGCTCGTATTCTAGCGCATGTTAATGTGAATGTTCCACCGCGTAATCTAAGAAGTTTTGATTTTATCAGGTTAGATCTTAGACGCACCGAATATGGTCAGAATGAACCTTTACGTGTAATGTGCTCTTTATTTAACAATGTGTACACCTTATTTGACTTTTCTCTGAGTACAAATAGTTTTAGACAACGCTTATTGCGCACAAACGTGTTTGTTTAGTTTAAGTCATATTCACGTAGACCCTGATGTCAGATGAATGCAAATTATAAATAATATAAGGTTGGCCAATCTGCGGCGGGAAGATGCTTCTGCTGCTAATAGTCCGACTGAATAGCTAGTTCTGTACCGCTGGGGGACGACAATCGATGACTGGAACCTTCCGACTCACGTGGTGAAGAGGTTAGCTCCGTTGCAACTTCACTCTCCCGGGTTTCGGCACCAATGTTTCGGGGGTGAATCGACGAGAAATTTATCCGGACTGGCGGCGGACACTTCCCGGCACTGTAGTAATTTGACCGACCAAACGAAATGCGAAAAAAGCGAAGAAAAAAATGGTTTTCGGACCGACGACTAATAACTTTGTAGGAATGCGAACTTTACGCTACGATGGTTCTATTTGTTCTGTCTTATACATTGTTCACAATGATTTCCGTTGTCTTGTCTGCGTGTGTGCATTTTATAGCGAAAGTGATCAAAGTAAGTAAATGTAGGTAAGTATATTTCTAATTTCTCTTGTCAGGCATTTAGAAGAGTTGCTGTTCTCAACAAACATATTTAGCTATGAGGACTTATCGTGTTATTCGAAAGATATTCACGTTTCAAGCACGCATGCATGCATGATATGAAAATATCATAAAATATTGATATCATATTTCGCTATGGCTTCAATAAAATATTTGAGTTGATTTTAAAGTATCCCATTAAGTTTTTGAGTGAAAATTGTTCGTTATTGATTATTGATAATATATTCAGTTATGCATTCAGTGTCCAATAAATTGAAAATATCTGTATCGATCATTTTCGTGATTTTTAATGCAAATTATTGGTTTGTTATTGAAATATCAAGCTTTGTTATTCATATAGTCTAGAAAAAACAATATTTTGGTATTATTTTTTGTTATTTTACCAACTATGTAAACCATATCAAGATCAAAATGAGGTGTAGTTTCAATATCTGGTTGTGATATTATAATGATATTTTCTCCTGCTCGGGATGTAACATTTATCATATCTATTCTTCGTCCTACGTTACAAGTTTTTCTCAGATCTATTTCTACCTAAAACACCTCTTTGCGTCTCCTTTGGACGTCGCAATCATCTGGATGGCTATTGGATAAGCCTCGTTCCGAATGCACTTTATTTTGATAGTGCGGTTGTAACACTCACGCTCATCGAATCGCCCTCGCTTACACGCTTTCCAATTATGAGACACTTGCTAACGCCAGCTGACAGGCGGGTTGCCTACGCTCTCGTGCACGACTTTTTGATCTTGGTGAATCACACTGTCAACTCAACAAAATTCCTTCAGCAACTCGGTGCTTACTCCCCGCGGTGCTTAGCCCGCTTATCCGCTTATCCGTGCTGTGATGCGGAAGTATGGAAATAGGACACGTATAGAACGTGAAAACGTGTTCACCGTTTCGTGAACTCGACTGTGGTTTTTTCTTCGTTTGTTCGTTGGTGGGGTCTAGCAAAATCCTGTTTCTGACGCTTTTATCTTCACTACCCTTACTAACACGCAGAGAATCCTGATTAAGAATCCCCAGGATACCGATTAACATGGTGACGGAATCGTGAAAGGAATCGCAAACACGATCCGGAGGATTCCCACTCACGATTCTTATTCAAGAATCCTAGAGCCATATACAGGGCATTCCCGAGATTCTTTTTTCAGGAATCCTTTTTAAGGACGCTCACGAATCCAATGTGAGGAGTCCTAGAGAATCTATGCGAATCGTATGTGTTCGTCCGGGTACTCGAACTAGAGACTCTTCTTGGCGACGACTAATGATTGGCCTATTCGGAAAACAATTGCCTCTATGCACTGACTTCTGCGCGTTTTGCGAGCACGTAACAATGCATGCACACGCTAGACTGAACTGAGCTTATGTCTGTCGCATATTGCAAGCTATTGTTTCACAGCGGAAGCTATTCTGACCCGTGCGAGCGAGTGAGTAAATGAGCGTTTGAGCTATAGTGTCATTTGACACTAGATATTGCGTTCCTGGTGCGTTTGTGTTTATAGTAATTAGCTAAGTGCTTTAAGGTAGATTTACATATTGTTGTCTCCGGTTGACGCCTAATCGTAACATTGTTCGTAGAACGGACGGTTCTTTTTGGATCAGCAGATAGCGGGTGGTGGTAAATTGTAGTCGCTTATAAAAGCGCACGCGATCGAATTGAATCTCTCATTAGTTTATTTACTCGCAGAGCGGACGGTTCCTTCTGGAGCGGGTGGCGGAAGTATATGTTGGGCAGGAGCTAACCTTGCATGCATACCCAAAACAAGTTTTTACAGTGTTATTATTTTTTCTAAAACCGCAATTTTATAGCCTACAACATTGCTGAAGAAAATTTTATTTAACCTTCACATATTTGGACAGGTCCTTTTGAAACAGTAGTCGTGAGTTTATATGAAGAACTGATATCATAAAATTACCTGTTTGTTAATTAAAAACGAAACAACTGTACTGAGGTTCAACGATATCGAAAATTATATTCTAAAAATATTTTTTTTGTAATTATTCTTCCATGGAATGCTCCAAAATCTAAATAAAAAAATGTACACAAGAGCGCAGCAAACGCTCGTCCGAACTCGGTGACGGCTCGACACTCGTATAAAACAATAGATTATTACTGACATATAATATCATCTCACCTTGTTCCAGATTGTAAATTAGGAGATTGTGACTTTGCTGTTTTCACAATTTTTGTGAAGACTTGTTGGGTGCTTGGTAAATGTTGATTTCGGACGGAGTGTTCTAGATCGACAGTATGTGGTATAACATTAGCAGAACATTTATCATGTGGTACACCACTCAATATATTGAGTACGTTTTTTTGTGTGTTTTGGTTCGACTGAACAGTTTTCGCACTTGGGCAATCTGAAAAAAAAAACGGAATAAAACCATTAGTCATATCATACACACAATTGAAACATTATAAAAAATACAACAAACATCCACCGCTTTCACTTAAACATATTAGGACGTTAAAAATTTTAAGTTTTAAGAGGGTGGCGGTGAAAATATTGTTTATTTTTATTTTGACGTTGACTAACGCCTATATCGAAGTTAGGCCCCTGAATTTAAAAATCTAGTAATTCAACCAGGGAAAACCAGAGAAAAGTGGTCAGGTTTTGAGCGCTTATTTTGCAGTCATCTATAATCAGGTTTTCGAGGTTTTGGCATCAATCGATCAGAAATTCTTTTACGGTTAAATTTATGTAACAAAAACAAACTATTGTTTGAGATACACTATTGAAAAATTGGTAATTAATATCGATTGTCTGAATCATACCGCGCAGCCAATCACTACCTCTCTTCCCAAGCACAGTCGACACTAACGGATACAATCGATCTGACTTTGTTGTTATTGTTGTTGTCACTTTCTGTTTCCGATGTTTATGCTGCTGCTAGCGGAAAAAACCTTGCAAATATGCATCTTTTTGTTGGTGTTAATTTTACGACAGCGGCCGGCGCCCCATCATTCTGATTCCAAAACCGCACCAGTGACATGCGGACGCTAGGTGATAGCAGCTGAAAGGAGGAAATACAAAATAGTACCGGTCATCTCGTGCCGGTTTCACCCGTAATGCTGGTGGCTTTAGTAGTAAATGGCTACTGCAAAACACTTAAATGGCTGGAATTCTGGACGGACTAACCAGGAAACTATAATCGGCAACTGGCACCTTTTGGTGCCTCGAAATTTTGGTACAGAAGCGGCTAATTGAATTTTCTGTTTTACCAAATGCTGCTGCTAGCGGAAAAAACCTTGCAAAAATGCACGTTTGTGTTGGTGTTAATATTATGACAGCGGCCGGCGCAGCTTTCAAGAAACATTTGTCTCTACCATTCCATCATCTATGTAGCCCATCCCTCTTTCTATTTATCTGACGAAGCCTTGGTATAAAACGTATCGTTCGAACATTTCACCCCATCAGTTTCATTATTAAACCGTACCGGATACATACGGACGCTCGGTGTTAGCAGCTAAAAGGAGGAAAAACAAAATAGTACCGGTCATCTCGTGCCGGTTTGACCCGTGATGCTGGTGGCTACTGCAAAGTACTAAAATGGCTGGAATTCTGGACGGAAACCAGTAAACAAGAAATCGGCAACTGGCACCTTTTGGTGCTTCGCAGTTTTATAATAGAAGCGGTTAGTTGAATTTTATGTTTTACAAATGCTAGCGGAAAAAAAACCTTGCAAAAATGCATGTTTATGATGATGTTAATTTCACGACAGCGCTAGGTGTTAGCAGCTGAAAGGAGGAAAGACAAAATAGTACCGGTCATCTCGTGCCGGTTTCACCCGTTATGCTGGTGGCTCTTAGTAGATTAACCAGAAAACAACAATGTAATCGGCAACTGGCACCTTTTGGTGCCTCTAAATTTTGTTACAGAAGCGGCAAATTGAATTTTCTGTTTCACCAAATGCTGCTGCTAGCGGAAAAAACCTTGCAAAAATGCATGTTTGTGTTGGTGTTAATATTATGACAGCGGCCGGCGCAGCTTTCAAGAAACATTTGTCTCTACCATTCCATCATCTATGTAGCCCATCCCTCTTTCTATTTATCTGACGAAGCCTTGGTATGAAACGTATCGTTCGAACATTTCACCCCATCAGTTTCATTATTAAACCGTACCGGGTACATACGGACGCTTGGTGTTAGCAGCTAAAAGGAGGAAAAACAAAATAGTACCGGTCATCTCGTGCCGGTTTGACCCGTGATGCTGGTGGCTACTGCAAAATACTAAAATGGCTGGAATTCTGGACGGAAACCAGTAAACAAGAAATCGGCAATTGGCACCTTTTGGTGCCTCGCAGTTTTATAATAGAAGCGGTTAGTTGAATTTTATGTTTTACAATTGCCGTTGCTAGCGGAAAAAAACCTTGCAAAAATGCATGTTTATGTTGATGTTAATTTCACGACAGCGCTAGGTGTTAGCAGCTGAAAGGAGGAAAGACAAAATAGTACCGGTCATCTCGTGCCGGTTTCACCCGTTATGCTGGTGGCTTTTAGTAGATAAACCAGAAAACAACAATGTAATCGGCAACTGGCACCTTTTGGTGCCTCCAAATTTTGTCACAGAAGCGGCAAATTGAATTTTTTGTTTTACCAAATGCTGCTGCTAGCGGAAAAAACCTTGCAAAAATGCATGTTTGTGTTGGTGTTAATATTATGACAGCGGCCGGCGCAGCTTTCAAGAAACATTTGTCTCTACCATTCCATCATCTATGTAGCCCATCCCTCTTTCTATTTATCTGACGAAGCCTTGGTATAAAACGTATCGTTCGAACATTTCACCCCATCAGTTTTATTATTAAACCGTACCGGATACATACGGACGCTCGGTGTTAGCAGCTAAAAGGAGGAAAAACAAAATAGTACCGGTCATCTCGTGCCGGTTTGACCCGTGATGCTGGTGGCTACTGCAAAGTACTAAAATGGCTGGAATTCTGGACGGAAACCAGTAAACAAGAAATCGGCAACTGGCACCTTTTGGTGCCTCGCAGTTTTATAATAGAAGCGGTTAGTTGAATTTTATGTTTTACAATTGCTGTTGCTAGCGGAAAAAAAACCTTGCAAAAATGCATGTTTATGTTGATGTTAATTTCACGACAGCGCTAGGTGTTAGCAGCTGAAAGGAGGAAAGACAAAATAGTACCGGTCATCTCGTGCCGGTTTCACCCGTTATGCTGGTGGCTTTTAGTAGATTAATCAGAAAACAACAATATTATCGGCAACTGGCACCTTTTGGTGCCTCTAAATTTTGTTACAGAAGCGGCAAATTGAATTTTCTGTTTTACCAAATGCTGCTGCTAGCGGAAAAAACCTTGCAAAAATGCATGTTTGTGTTGGTGTTAATATTATGACAGCGGCCGGCGCAGCTTTCAAGAAACATTTGTCTCTACCATTCCATGATCTATGTAGCCCATCCCTCTTTCTAATTATCTGACGAAGCCTTGGTATAAAACGTATCGTTCGAACATTTCACCCCATCAGTTTCATTATTAAACCGTACCGGGTACATACGGACGCTCGGTGTTAGCAGCTAAAAGGAGGAAAAACAAAATAGTACCAGTCATCTCGTGCCGGTTTGAACCGTAATGCTGGTGGCTACTGCAAAATACTAAAATGGCTGGAATTCTGGACGGAAACCAGTAAACAAGAAATCGGCAACTGGCACCTTTTGGTGCCTCGCAGTTTTATAATAGAAGCGGTTAGTTGAATTTTATGTTTTACAATTGCTGTTGCTAGCGGAAAAAAACCTTGCAAAAATGCATGTTTATGTTGATGTCAATTTCACGACAGCGCCAGGATGTTAGCAGCTGAAAGGAGGAAAGACAAAATAGTACCGGTCATCTCGTGCCGGTTTCACCCGTTATGCTGGTGGCTGTTAGTAATAAATGGCTACTGCAAAATACTAAAATGGCTGGAATTCTGGACGAAAATAATCGGAAACTGGTACCTTTTGGAGCCTCGAAATTTTGTTACAGAAGTTTTGTAAAAGAAGCGTTGCAATTCCCTCTACTATTTGCTTCAATGGAATATTTTTTTTTTTTTAAGAATACGGTAGTCAACGTCATGCGGTCGTGTCTTGAATACCACCCTCCTACTTTTATTTATTTATTTAATTTAACTTCAACTGACATAGTCTCAATGAAGCAACAATGGAAAAAGCCGACTTGAGCTGAGAACATCAAAACCATTCTCAAACCGGCATAAAAACCCATTTTAAGTACGGTATTACAAAGTTTATAAATATAAAATTACAATAGTATGAACATATAAAATCACAATATATCAGACAAGGATATTTTAAACTACATATCTAAACAGTAACGAATCAGTCAGGAATATCATAAACGATTTACAACAATGACACACAGTAAAACTAATCTAGGACATCGCTTCTAAGAATTTTGTTTTTAAATTGCTCCAATGAAGCGGAAAAGTCAAATAAATGGTATACACTATTCAAAATACAGCACATCGCTTGAACCGGTTCATGCTTTCCATATTGAGTACGATAAAACACGGGTCGAATAAAGTCCCGAGATCGAAGAGGTCTGGATCCGACGTTCAGATTTAGCATCGATAGGAGCGTCGATTTAGCATTCGGGAGCGTCGATTTCACACACTAATAGTTTAGCAACAAACATAGCTCTAGAGGCTTTCCTTCTTTTGCTTAAAGTATCAATGTTTATCAGTTTGCATCTGTCTTCATATGGTGGTAGGTTGGCTGGGTTTGACCAAGGAAGTTGTCGTAGAGCAAAGCTAATGAATCTACGTTGCACAGCTTCAATTCTGGATTTCCATATGTGTAAATTCGGACGCCGAGTGAAGCTTATAATTGAGCATTTGGAAATTTGGAAACATGATAAGGTTATTCAGACGGCACCATTCTGAAAACCGGTTGATAAGCGTCTGTAGTTGCCTGCAGTCTTCTTGACACCGTACAACAAGAAATATTTTTTTTAGATCGTCCGCATATAATAGTTTATATCCAGGTGGAATTACGAAACACACATCATTAAAAAAAATTAGGAAAAGTAATGGACCTAAGTTGCTTCCCTGTGGGACACCAGACTGATTGCAGAAGTTATGAGATTCAGTGGAACCAATTTTCACTGAGAGGCTGCGATTTGTCAGGTAACTATGCGGCCAATTAATAAAATCTTCAGAAGCGCCAAGACGGCTTAGTTTTCGTAATAATATGTTATGGTCAATGCGGCCAAAAGCAGCCTTGACATCAGTGTACACTGTGTCGACTTGAGCATTCGCTTCAATCTTTCTAATGCAAAATAACTTGAATTGGACCAGGTTCGTGTTAATCGGGCGTTTGGGAAAGAAGCCGTGTTGCTCCGTCGTGATGTATAATTTCACTTTAATGAATAGAAGCTCACTCACAAGAATCTCCAATAATTTTGACCCAGCACACAGAGAGATTATACCGCGGTAGTTCGTAATATTACATTTGTCTCCTTTTTTATATACTGGGAAGATGTTGGATTTTTTCCAGGATTTTGGGAATTTATTATGTGCGAGTGACATGTTGCAAATTTGGTGTAATGGTTTGCATAACACTTTGGCACATTTTTTAAGCACCACTGATTGTATCTCGTCTGGGCCTGGCTTATTAGACGTTTTAAGTTTTAAAAGACCGGCTTTGATGTCGTCTGAATTGAGTTTAGCTCAAACATATTTTCGGGAACATTACGCATGGCATCATCAATTTGCGAATCAGAAGCTACGGTAGAACTAAAAACACTTGCAAAATGTCTACCAGGTCGCAGGTGGTTTGAGAGTTGGTAGACACCAGTTCCTCCAGAAACATATTAGATGGCAGTCCACTTTGATTTCGCTTCTCGTTGACAAATGACCAACACCGTTTTGGCTCTTTCTCAGAGCATTTTGCGTACGTCTTACATATTCGGAATAACGAGCTCGATTATAGGTTTTATATTCATTGCTAATACGGGTTAAAACTAATTTTGTTACGAGATTACGCCTAATTGTATACTTTCTCAAGGCTGCAGATCTTGTGCGCTTCAAAAATCGGAGTCTAGCGTTGGACCAAGGCGGTTTGATGGGAGGTCGAGAAAGTGGTACGTGTTGTCGAAAAAGTTGCTTCAGTGTGTCGCTTAAGAAGTCAGCAGCTAAGTCCACGTCGCCAACATCATCAAGAACAGTCCAATTCGTATTAAGAAGTGGTTTAGTGCAACAAAATCAGCTTTCCTAAAATTGAATTCGCTGCTTCTGAAACTAAAATCAAACGACGTAGGAAGCGTAATGCACAAATTGAGCAGTAGCGGGGGATGAAACAAATCGGCCTCAATTATTGGTTCGAGGGCTTCAGATAGTGTACACGCATCTTTAGCAGCATCATTAACAAATACTAAATCCAACGTGCGATATCTACTGTTAACTATAGTATTCATTTGTCTCATGTCCACAAGAGCAAATCCTTCGACGAGAGCAGAGCTGGCTTGAGCGAATGTCGATGAGCTGGGATCGGGAAACGCATAACCATTTGAACATCTGATCCAGGGCAAGTTTGGCTGATTATAATCTCCAATAATAATATGCATATCATTGGGCTGCAAACAGTTTGACTGTTTTAGCGCAGAATAAATGTGTGTTTCGACTGAGACTACATTCGATGCGCAATCGGGGCTGATATAAACGACGCAAAGGCAAATAGTTCTATGTAAACCGACAATTTTAATCCAAAGCTGTTCAAGCGCATCAGATATTTGCACTGACGAAGGTTGCGAATCTAATCGATTAGCAACTGCTATCAACACACCACCTCCTCTACTCTTTCCTGTGCTGAGTGGGTTTCGATCGCATCGGTACTCGTGATAAGCATCACCAAACAGTTGCGCTGAATGGAAGCACTCATTAAGCCAGGTTTCAGTCAGCACTATGACATCGTACTGGACATCAGATACAGCGACAAAGAATTCATTTACTTTGGTGCGCAATCCTCTCACATTTTAGTACAAAATGCTGACAACGCAGTTAGAATCACTACGCTGTCTCGTAATTGCTGAGCATCGCTGAAAGTTGTCAACATTGAAATGAGGTGTAGAATTCAGCCTAGCTTCGACCGGGCATATACTGTGCAAATCTTTACCTGACAGAACAGGGAAATCATCTGGCTCTTTATTTCCAATTAAATCTAACTGTTGATCGTCATCAGCACAGTCCGATGTTTCATGTGTGGTAAGATCTTCGAATCCACAATCGGTTATTCTCGTTGTACAAAGCTGGAAGTCACATTTATTTAAATCGGGTGCAGTATCTTTCCTAGTCTCAGCTGGACATATAAAGTGTGTAAATTTACCTGACAGAGCAGGTGTTATCGCTGACTCTGATAATTCGTAGAAATTTTTAACCGGTATGTTGGATTCGTCAGTAAGTGGAAAGCAGTGAATTGGCGCGAAGGGGTATGCTAGTTGCTACGATGAATAGTCTATTCGTTGTCGCATTTTTTTAATTCTTTGCTGTTGAATTGGACATTGGGAGCTCCATGCTGGGTGGTCAGTATTGAGAGGTACGTCAGTATTTAATGAGCTCGAGGAGTGTGAGCCAAACGAACTGTCAAAATCTGATCCAAACAAAAAGGTAACACCACATGGGCAGGTAGTTTATTTCCATACGTTTTTCTTTTCTATTTCTAAACAATGAATTAGGAATGCTACGAAATTACATTATTTCAGTGATTCCTGGGGCTCACCTACCTTTTCATAGTTGACAAATTAATGATCCATTGTGGTGAAAGTGTAGAAAATTAAACATAGACATTAAATTTAACGTCCCCACAGTTTCCATCGGAGTTTCCACTTCGAGTTGAATGAAAAAGTCAATCATCATTGCACTTTCAAATAGGATTTGGCACCTAAACCCAGCTGCCAATTTGTTTTGTTTGTGACTGTAACGCCACCACAATGAGGTTTCATTTTTATTTTCAATAAATTTCCCGTTAATTATGTTCATATACATTTGCACAACACAACATTTACATATAATTAATCCGGAAAGATTACACTATTTCACATATAAATTATGTATTATGCAGGAGTTTGAAAGATATTCAGAATTAAAAGAAAAAGAAAGATTCATTTTAAATTCGATTCGACGTTAAATCGAAATTGTCTTTTTACTTTAAGCATACAGAAGCATAACCAAGAAGCGTTTAACTTTTAGTGTGCTACAATAAGCCTCATTACTAACATGTGAAATGTAGTAGTTACATGCCTCTACCGTTTCCATTTTGGGTTTTACTCAATAAGATTTAGAGCAGGGTAGGTGAGCCAGTTATGGCAAGTGCACCAGTTATGATTGTAACTAGAGACAGTGGTAATTCGCAGCAAAACACGGGGTGGCAAAATAAAAATAAAATCAAATTTCGCGGTAATTTTGCGACAATATTTTTCTTCAGAAAATACTAAATAAGGTGTTTTTTTGGTAATAAATTAGAAATAAATGTTTTTTTTTTATTTAGTGTATGGTAATTCAATTGTAATATTCATGATTTTTTCGCATTACTTAATCTCATTTTGGTGTCAGCAGGCGCATATTATTCAAATTATACTGGCTCGGCGGGGTTTCGTAAATTTCACAGTCCAGGCAAAAATATAACGATATAATAACATTCATAGATCTTAAACTCCCTTTTGCAAAAAGTAGTTCAAGTATCAGATCTATTTCAATACTTTATATTTTCAACACTAAATAAAAAAACAGGTATAACAAACGAGAGATGGCTGCACCTTCGGTTAATTTGACCCAAAAGAGATAATCTTATTTTGATATGCGTAAAAGGATAATCATGCGTCAAATTGACTCCCGACTTTCAAATGATTGAAAATGCAACTTTTTCTTTATAAATTATCGATGAATGATCATTACCTGTGTTAACAAATCGATAAATAACAAAAACTAGAATTTAGGTTTAATATTTCTTCATTGGTTAAGAAAAAACTGACGCATTGTTAGACGAAAAATAAGCAATATTACTGAAAGCGACGAGTCAAATTGACGCAGACTATCTTTCCAAGGTTAAATTTAGGTACAACTCTAGTGCCAACATACGATGGTAGTCCTGATAATTTAGACTCCTTTGTACCATGTCCAAACCACGCTCTACACTGAGTGGCATATCTGAAACACGGCACGGCGTGTATTGCAACTGACACTGAGTGTTAGTGTTGAATTGACAACACGTAGAGCGATACCCGAACCACCGGTGCCAGTGGCTGTGTTTCATTTTCGCCACGGGTGTTTCAAACTTTGGTAAACACCGGAATCGAGGGCTTTGGCTTCGTAAAAACATCGGCCGGAGCCGAGAGTTTCAACTTCGAGAAAGCAGCGCAATACAATCTTGCTGGTTTGTTATTGTACAATGAATGGGAAGAAATTACATCAGCCATAGGCCGTGGACATACCAGCGCGGCCTGCGCTGTAAAAGTGGCTCGGTCTGCCGCATGTTAGTGTACAGCCATAAGTAGAGCTGTACATTAACCTGCGGCAGGACGAGCAGCCTTTGCAGCGCAGGCCGCGCCAGAATGTCCACGGCCATAGCCTTTGGAGTTCTTTGCGTGAAGATTTTTATTATAGCGAATTTCATTATTCTTTTGATCTACCAAGGAAAAAAGCGACATTGCGAATTACGCCGTAAGTAAGAAAAAGATTCCAGGTAGTTGTTCACGAACTAAGCTTATGCGAAAGTGGGCTGATACTGATAAGTTTTACGGTGCGCTTTCGATAGCACCGCAGGTAAATACTGGGTCAAAACTAAGCGAATAAATAAGGGTTATAACAGCTATTAGATTGGCTCCAGATCAAAACTAGGTGAGCTGTCAATTAATGTGAAGTCCGAATATTAGTTTTCCTGCTACTAAATTACATTTCTCCCATGCAATAAATAAAACATTTGTGCACGATAACCAAATAGTCCATCATTCCGCGTCGAACACTCGACAGAAACGGACGTGCAAAGTGGTCGTTCTATTACAATCCGGTCCGTGTGTACGAATAGCCAAACAAAAGAGTGTATTATTCTTTCGAGTTCAAGGCCATCAGTTGACAGTCGAGTCCGTGTCGCTGTGCTGAGTGATCTCACACCCGGCTCACTGCTGGTGGCTGTATTGGTGCTGCTGTACTGGTGCTGCTGGCTGCTTTGGGTGCAGCTTCGAACGATCGGACAACCACTGCTGGAAGGAAGAAGTAAAAAGGTACGTGTTCTTGTCGGCGCTAGTGCGCTACATTTAGCGCGATGGATATAGATCCCTCGCCTCCCGTGCCACCATCCCCGAACCCCCCTGACCCTGACCCTTCTGTTACCCCCTCCCCTGTTCATTCTCCAGTCCCCCCTCGCCCCAGGCTTTACCCGGACGGATCTCAACAGGGCAGCTATACTGTTTATTTTCGTCCAAAGGCAGGAGTGAATTCAAAGCGATTAAACATACTGCAAATTTCTAAAGACCTGACGAAGGGGTACAAGGCCGTGACCGAAATTTCCAAGGTCCGACCTAACAAGCTCCGTGTCGTGGTCAGTGATCTGGCACAGGCCAATGCTATCGCTTGCTCTGAGCTCTTCACACGCGAGTATCGCGTTTACATACCCGCACGAGACGTGGAGATCGACGGTGTCATAACCGATTCGAGTCTGTCTGTCGAGTGTATCCTAAAAAGCGCAACCGGTTGCTTCAAAAATACCAAAACACAGGCGAAGATTTTGGATTGTAAGCAATTGCGGTCCATGTCTCTCGTCTGCGGTAAACAAGTTTACACTCCGTCAGACTCGTTTCGCGTTACGTTTGCCGGATCTGCACTCCCTAGCCACGTCTCGATCGACCGGGTTCGTCTGCCTGTGCGATTGTATGTACCCCGTGTTATGAATTGCACCAATTGCAAGCAGTTAGGCCACACAGCCGCCTACTGCTGCAATAAGGCACGATGTAGCAAGTGTGGGGAGACTCATGCGGAAGATTCTTGCAGTGTTAATGCTGAAAAATGTATTCACTGTGGGGAAAACCAGCATGAGCTCTCCACATGCCCGGTGTACATGCAGCGCAGAGATAAAATCAAGCGGTCACTTAAGGAGCGTTCAAAGCGTTCTTACGCTGAGATGCTGAAGAAGACCGTGACCACTTCTACCATAACATCGAACCCCTTTGATCTGTTGCCCTCTGATGAAACCGATTCTGACGATTCATCAGCGGGAACATCTTATGCCAATCCTGGGGAGTCTAGGAAGAGGAAAAATGTGTCTTCTCCTAAACTTCCCCGTAAAGGTCCTAAGATTTCCCAAAGTGTAATGAAAAGTACGAACAAACCAAACAGTGCTGCGGAAAAACCGAAGCAAACTCCTCCTGGGCTTGCAAATTTAAAGTCCCAGAAGGAGTTCCCAGCACTGCCAGGAACATCTAAAACCCCAGTTGTTCCTTTTGCACATCCAGTTGATAAATCAAATGCTGGACTGGTCAATTTTTCTGACATTGTGGACTGGATTTTTGAAACTTTCAATGTACCCGATCCAATTTAAATTTTTCTCACAGTATTTCTCCCAACAGTTAGAACATTTTTGAAGCAGTTGACTGCCCAATGGCCTCTCCTTGCAGCGATTGTATCCTTCGATGCCTAATTCAACTGCGTATATGAAGGATTCTATCTCTGTCTTAAAGTGGAATTTTAGAAGTATTTTACCAAAAATTGATTCGTTTAAAGTTTTGATAAATAAATGCGATGCGTTTTCCCTTTGTGAAACTTGGCTTACTTCAAATATTGATCTCAACTTCCATGATTTTAATATTATTCGCCTTGATCGAGACACCCCATATGGAGGAGTACTTTTAGGGATTAAAAAGTGCTATTCTTTCTATCGTATTAACCTCCCCTCGATTCCAGGCATCGAAGTTGTCGCATGTCAAATGACAATACAAGGTAAAGAGCTTTGTATTGCCTCAATATATATTCCTCCACAGGAGCACAGGTTGGGCAACGGCTGCTCTTTGATTTAATAGAACTTCTTCCCTCGCCACGTTTGATTTTGGGAGACTTCAACTCTCATGGTGTGGCTTGGGGCTCCCCTTACAATGATAACCGCTCCTCTTTAATCTATAACCTTTGCGATGACTTCGACATGACTATTTTAAACAACGGTGAAATGACACGTATCCCGAAACCTCCAGCGCGCCCAAGCGCTTTGGATCTACCCTTATGTTCGACGTCGCTACGGTTGGATTGCACATGGTAGGTAATCCTCGATCCTCACGGTAGCGACCATTTGCCTATTCTTATTTCAATTAATAACGGGTCAACTCGCATGCGACCAATTGACATTCCGTATGACCTCACACGGAATTTCGATTGGAAGTTACACGAGGAAATGATTTCAAAAGCGGTCGAGTCGATTCAACATCATCCACCACTTGAAGAATACAATCTCCTCGCGGGCTTGATTCTCGACGCCGCGTTGCAAGCCCAAACGAAGAAATATCCCGGCGTAACGATCAAAGAACGGCCTCCCACTCCGTGGTGGGACCAAGAGTGCTCCGATGTCTACACGCAAAGATCCGACGCGTTTAAGGCCTATAGGAAGAAAGGTATACCTGGCGACTATATACGGTATTCGGAGCTTAATACCAAGCTTAAAAGCTTGGCTAAAGCAAAGAAACGCGGATATTGGCGTCGGTTCGTGAACGAGACGTCGAGGGAGACATCGATGAGCACTCTTTGGAACACAGCCCGAAGAATGCGGAATCGCGTAACGGTCAACGAAAGCGAGGAGTCTTCAAGTCGGTGGATATTTGATTTTGCCAGGAAAGTATGTCCGGACTCTGTTCCTGAGCAAAACATTGTTCGCGATGCGTCTCCGGGCCACGACGCGATAGAATCACCTTTTACGATGGCAGAATTTTCAGTTGCCCTCCTGTCCTGTAACAATAACGCGCCTGGGTTAGATAGAATCAAATTCAACTTGTTGAAGAATCTACCCGGCAATGCCAAGAGGCGCTTGTTGAACTTGTTCAATAAGTTCCTGGAGCAAAACATTGTACCGCAGGATTGGAGGCAAGTGAAGGTGATCGCCATCCAAAAACCAGGGAAACCAGCTTCTGATCACAACTCTTATAGGCCGATTGCAATGCTACACGCAAAAGTTGGATGGTGCGAAACCAGTACAAAATTGTGCGTTTTTAGCGCAATTGTTGATGTAATTCGGAACCAGTACAATGATTGCGTGTTGGGCATAACGCAATTAATGCTCTAGCGTTTCTCCAATGTATTTGGCAGCTCCAAACTACTACACCTAAACAGTTTCAACTGGCAGCATTGCAAAGCGAGCGAGAAGCAAAACCATTCTCCTCCTTTCTGCTTGAGGACGAGACACATGCTACGCTTTTCAAGTCTTTTGCACACACGCTTTCGAGATACTTTTTCTTCTTCATGCATTCCTCTGAATAGCAGCAAGCACGCACCGACAGTATGAGTGAGACTAACAACACTATGGTATCAAGTATGTACAGCACGGGTGTCTCGCTCATTTCGTGAAGCAACAAAATATCGCCTTGCGCGTCGCAATCCGAACCGAAAGAGAAGCGAAAGAGCAACCTGCAAATTGTATGTGATGTGTCTAGTCTAGTCACTAATACACTCGACGTGAGAAATAAAGTGTCGGTATATGATACATATTCTGATTTCTTTCTATGTCAATGTATTTTCAGTACAACTGTTGCGTTATGCGTTTCACAAATTTATTGTGCGATTTCCGTGCAACATTTGTGCGAATCGGGAAGACACAATGATTGTACAAGACTTCAACTTTTGCGTGTATCCTGTATCCGGAAATTGATGGAGAAAATGATACTCCGTCGTTTAGACCATTGGGTCGAATCAAATGGCAACTTTTCGCATTAGCTACATGGGTCTTCCCCAGGGCTCATGTTTAAGCCCCCTTCTTTACAACTTTTATGTAAATGACATCGACGAATGTCTGGCAAATTCATGCACGATAAGACAACTTGCAGACGACAGTGTAATCTCTGTTACAGGAGCCAAAGCTGCCGATTTGCAAGGACCATTGCAAGATACCTTGGACAATTTGTCTGCTTGGGCTTTACAGCTAGGTATCGAATTCTCTCCGGAGAAGACTGAGATAGTAGTTTTTTCTAGGAAGCATGAACCTGCTCAGCTTCAAACACAATTAATGGGTAAAACGATTTCTCAGGTTCTGGTACACAAATATCTTGGTGTCTGGTTCGACTCTAAAGGCACCTGGGGTTGTCACGTGAGGTATCTGATGAAAAATGTCAACAAAGAGTGAATTTTTTTCGTACAATAACCGGACAATGGTGGGGAGCCCACCCAGGAGACCTTATAAGGCTTTACCAAACAACGATACTGTCTGTTATTGAGTACGGGTGTTTCTGCTTCCACTCCGCAGCAAACACACATTTGATCAAACTGGAGCGAATACAATATCGTTGTTTGCGTATCGCCTTGGGTTGCATGCAATCGACCCATACGATGAGTTTGGAGATCTTAGCTGGAGTACTACCATTGAAAAACCACTTCTGGAGCCTGTCTTCTCGTATTCTAATCAAATGTGAGGTCTTGAACCGTCCCGTGATTGAAAATTTTGACAGGTTAATCGAACTTAATTCTCAAACCCGTTTTATGACATTGTATTTCAATCACATGTCCCAAAATATTAACCCTTCTTCGAATATTCCAATTCGTGTCGACTTATCAAATACTTCTGATTCTACTGTGTTTTTCGATACATCCATGATAGAAGAAACTCGTGGAATCCCGGATCATTTACGCGTGCAGCAGATCCCCAAATTTTTTTCCAATAAATATCGAAACATCAACTGCGACAATATGTACTACACTGACGGATCACTTCTTGATGGGTCCACTGGCTTCGGTATCTTCAATAACAATTTAACCGTCTCCCATAAGCTCGATAATCCTGCTTCTGTTTACGTCGCAGAATTAGCTGCAATTCAGTACACCCTAGGGATTATCGAAAAAATGCCCACGGACCATTATTTTATCTTTACGGACAGTCTCAGTTCCATTGAGGCTCTCCGATCGATGAAAGATGTTAAGCACTCTCCGTATTTCCTGGGGAAAATACGGGAACATCTTAGTGCTTTATCCGAAAAATCTACTCAGATTACCTTAGCGTGGGTCCCTTCTCACTGCTCGATACCGGGTAATGAGAAAGCGGACTCTTCGGCTAAGGTGGGCGCAACAAACGGTGATATTTATGAAAGACCAATTGCCTTTAATGAATTTTTCGCATTTGTACGTCAGAATACGATCATCAGTTGGCAAAATTCTTGGACCAAGGGGGAACTGGGAAGGTGGTTACATTCCATAATCCCCAAAGTATCGACGAACCCGTGGTTCAAGGGGTTGGATGTAGGTCGGGATTTCATTTGCGTGATGTCCCGGCTTATGTCCAATCACTATAGATTTGACGCGCATCTCCGTCGTGTTGGGCTCGGGGAAAGTGGTATCTGTGCCTGTGGTGAAGGTTATCACGACATAGAGCACGTTGTTTGGTCATGCCCTGTACACCGTGACGCCAGGTCTAGATTAATAGCTTCCCTGCAGGCCGAAGGTAGGCAGCCGGCTGTTCCTGTTCGTGATGTCTTGGCGAGCCGTGACCTATCCTACATGTCCCTTATATACGTTTTCCTGAAATCCATCCACGCCTCAGTTTAGTCCTATCCCCTTCCGCCTACATCCAACCAAACGACAAGAACACGTTAAGACCTCGGATCCGGAAACAGCAATCAGACCCGCACGATACTCTCAAGGCCCGATGGAAACAACCCAATATGCCAGTCCGTTATATCTTGGCCCAGCAGCGGAACAAATTTAATATGCTGCTTACCCATGGCAATGAAAACCATCAAACAGCAAACCTGTGCTTTTAATGCAAAATATTCTAGCTTTAAGCTAGATTTAGTTTCAGCTCGTATTCGGCAGCGAGGATAAAAAAATTGCTTTTAGTTATTAAGATACTTTAGAAAGTAAGCTACCAGATATAATTGGCGCCGTTAAACATTGAATTGTATTTGTGCCGTGTCAAATAAACTATAGATGAAGAAAAAAAAAACCAAACAGTTTTCGTGCGATTATTTAAATAGAGATTCAAATGTTTTTTTTTTCTTCACCTATCGTTCATTTGACACGGCACAAATACAATTTAATGTTTAACGGCGCCAATTATATCTGATGACTAAAATTCTTTAAGCAAATTTTTATCCTCGCTGCCGACTACGAGCTGAAATTAAGTCTATCTTAAAACTAGCATATATTTTTCAATCAATGTTTTGTAGTTGAATGGTCGTCTGATGATCGTCGAATGGCCATGGATATGCAGCATGTATGGATTTGTTCTGCTAAGCCACGGTGTCATGAGCTGGGACAGGGGCATGTAATCCTCGGGGCCTGGTGGTATTGTGCGGGGTTCAGTTGCTGGTTATGGTTCGTTGTTGTTGTTCGCTGTTGTTCAAGCCAAGATATCGCGAAAGGCCTCGGGTTCTCAGGTTCTAGCGGATTCGTGTGGGGTTCAGTTGCTGATTCCAAAATCGAGGTCTATGACGTGTTCTTGCCGTTTTGTTGAATGTGGATGGAAAGTAATGGGACTAGACTGGGGCGTGGATGGATTTCAGGAAAATGTATATAAGGGACATGTAGGGTAGGTCACGACTCGCCAAGACATCACGAACAGGAACAGCTGGTCCTCTACCCTCGGCCCGGAGGGAAGTTATTAATTTAGACCTGGCGTCACGGTGTACAGGGCATGACCAAACAACGTGCTCTATGTCGTGATAACCTTCACCACAGGCACAGACACCACTTCCCCCGAGCCCAATACGACGGAGATGCGTATCAAATCTATAGTGATTGGACATAAGCCGAGACATCACGCAAATGAAATCTCGACCTACATCCAACCCCTTGAACCACGGGCTCGTCGATACCTTGGGGATAATGGAATGTAACCACCTTCCCAGTTCCCCTCTAGACCAAGCATTTTGCCAACTGATGATCGTATTCTGACGTACAAGTGCGAAAAACTCATTAAAAGCAATTGGTCTTTTATAAATGTTACCGTTTGTTGCGCCCACCTTAGCCAAAGAGTCCGCTTTCTCATTACCCGGTATCGAGCAGTGAGAAGGGACCCACGCTGAGGTAATCTGATACGATTTTTCGAATAAAGCACTCAGATGTTCCCGTATTTTCCCCAGGAAATACGGAGAGTGCTTAACATCTTTCATCGATCGGAGAGCCTCAATGGAGCTGAGACTGTCCGTAAAGATGAAATAATGGTCCGTGGGCATTTTATCGATAATCCCTAGGGTGTACTGAATTGCAGCTAATTCTGCGACGTAAACAGAAGCAGGATTATCGAGTTTATGTGAGACGGTTAAATTGTTATTGAAGATACCGAAGCCAGTGGACCCATCGAGAAGTGATCCGTCAGTGTAGAACATATTGTCGCAGTTAATGTTTCGATATTTATTGGAAAAAATTTTGGGGATCTGCTGCACGCGTAAATGACCCGGGATTCCACGAGTTTCTTCTATCATGGATGTATCGAAAAACACAGTAGAATCAGAAGTATTTGATAAGTTGACACGAATTGGAATATTCAAAGAAGGGTTAATATTTTGGGACATGTGATTGAAATACAATGTCATAAAACGGGTTTGAGAATTAAGTTCGATTAACCTCTCAAAATTTTCAATCACAGGATGGTTCAAGACCTCACATTTGATAAGACTACGAGAAGACAGGCTCCAGAAGCGGTTTTCAATGGTAGAACCCCAGCTAAGACCTCCAAACTCATCGTGTGGGTCGATTGCATACAACCCAAAGCGATACGCAAACAACGATATTGTATTCGCTCCAGTTTGATCAAATGTGTGTTTGCTGCGGAGCGGAAGCAGAAACACCCGTA
This sequence comes from Wyeomyia smithii, assembly GCF_029784165.1. Lineage (NCBI taxonomy): Eukaryota > Metazoa > Arthropoda > Insecta > Diptera > Culicidae > Wyeomyia > Wyeomyia smithii. The sequence continues at coordinate 136,779,226 of NC_073695.1, forward strand.
CTCAATAACAGACAATACCGTTGTTTGGTAAAGCCTTATAAGGTCTCCTGGATGGGCTCCCCACCATTGTCCGGTTATTGTACGAAGAAAATTCACTCTTTGTTGACATTTTTTCATCAGATACCTCACGTGACAACCCCAGGTGCCTATAGAGTCGAACCAGACACCAAGATATTTGTGTACCAAAACCTGAGAAATCGTTTTACCCATTAATTGTGTTTGAAGCTGAGCAGGTTCATGCTTCCTAGAAAAAACTACTATCTCAGTCTTCTCCGGAGAGAATTCGATACCTAGCTGTAAAGCCCAAGCAGAGACAAATTGTCCAAGGTATCTTGCAATGGTCCTTGCAAATCGGCAGCTTTGGCTCCTGTAACAGAGACCACGCTGTCGTCTGCAAGTTGTCTTATCGTGCATGGATTTGCCAGACATCCGTCGATGTCATTTACATAGAAATTGTAAAGAAGGGGGCTTAAACATGAGCCCTGGGGAAGACCCATGTAGCTAATTCGAAAAGTTGCCAAATCGGACAACAAATTGTGCAAAACATTGTTCAAAATTGGAGAAAATCCTTGTTGGTGAAGTTTACCCGAAATAATGTCAATAGAAACGGAATCAAAAGCCCCTTATTGTCCAAGAACGCAGACGTTATTGTTCTTTGCGAGCATACGCCAGCTGAATATCTGTTGAAAGCAACGCAAGACAATCATTCGTCCCTTTGGCACGGCGGAAGCCAAATTGAGTATCTGATAGTAGACCATTTGATTCGACCCAATGGTCTAAACGACGGAGTATCATTTTTTCCATCAATTTCCGGATACAGGATAGCATTGCAATCGGCCTATAAGAGTTGTGATCAGAAGCTGGCTTCCCTGGTTTTTGGATGGCGATCACCTTCACTTGCCTCCAATCCTGCGGTACAATGTTTTGCTCCAGGAACTTGTTGAACAAGTTGAACAAGCGCCTCTTGGCATTGCCGGGTAGATTCTTCAACAAGTTGAATTTGATTCTATCTAACCCAGGCGCGTTATTGTTACAGGACAGGAGGGCAACTGAAAATTCTGCCATCGTAAAAGGTGATTCTATCGCGTCGTGGCCCGGAGACGCATCGCGAACAATGTTTTGCTCAGGAACAGAGTCCGGACATACTTTCCTGGCAAAATCAAATATCCACCGACTTGAAGACTCCTCGCTTTCGTTGACCGTTACGCAGTTCCGCATTCTTCGGGCTGTGTTCCAAAGAGTGCTAACGATGTCTCCCTCGATGTCTCGTTTACGAACCGACGCCAATATCCGCGTTTCTTCGCTTTAGCCAAGCTTTTAAGCTTGGTATCAAGCTCCGAATACCGTATATAGTCGCCAGGTATACCTCCCTTCTGGAAGGCCAAAAACGCGTCGGATCTTTGCGTGTAGACATCGGAGCACTCTTTGTCCCACCACGGAGTAGGAGGCCGTTCTTTGATCGTTACGCCGGGATATTTCTTCGTTTGGGCTTGCAACGCGGCGTCGAGAATCAAGCCCGCGAGGAGGTTGTATTCTTCAAGTGGTGGATGATGTTGAATCGACTCGACCGCTTTCGAAATCATTTCCTCGTATAACTTTCAATCGACATTTCGTGTGAGGTCATACGGAATGTCAATTGGTCGATTGCGAGTTAACCCGTCATTAATTGAAATAAGAATAGGCAAATGGTCGCTACCGTGAGGATCGATGATTACCTTCCATGTGCAATCCAACCGTAGCGACGTCGAACATAAGGATAGATCCAAAGCGCTTGGGTGCGCTGCTGGAGGTTTCGGGATACGTGTCATTTCACCGTTGTTTAAAATAGTCATGTCGAAGTCATCGCAAAGGTTGTAGATTAAAGAGGAGCGGTTATCATTGTAGGGGGAACCCCAAGCCACACCATGAGAGTTGAAGTCTCCCAAAATCAAACGTGGCGAGGGAAGAAGTTCTATTAAATCAAAGAGCAGCCGTTGCCCAACCTGTGCTCTGGGAGGAATATATATTGAGGCAATACAAAGCTCTTTACCTTGTATTGTCATTTGACATGCGACAACTTCGATGCCTGGAATCGAGGGAAGGTTAATACGATAGAAAGAATAGCACTTTTTAATCCCTTAAAGTACTCCCCCATATGGGGTGTCTCGATCAAGGCGAATAATATTAAAATCATGGAAGTTGAGATCAATATTTGAAGTAAGCCAAGTTTCACAAAGGGAAAATGCATCGCATTTGTTTTTATTTATCAAAACTTTAAACGAATTAATTTTTGGTAAAATACTTCTACAATTCCACTGTAAGACAGAGATAGAATCCTTCATATACGCAGTTGAATTAGGCATCGAAGGATACAATCGCTGCAAGGAGGGGCCATTGGGCAGTCAACTGCTTCAAAAATGTTCTAACTGTTGGGAGAAATGCTGTGAGAAAAATTTTAATTGGATCGGGTACATTGAAAGTTTCAAAAATCCAGTCCACAATGTCAGAAAAATTGACCAGTCCAGCATTTGATTTATCAACTGGATGTGCAAAAGGAACAACTGGGGTTTTAGATGTTCCAGGAAGTGCTGGGAACGCCTTCTGAGACTTTAAATTTGCAAGCCCAGGAGGAGTTTGCTTCGGCTTTTCCGCAGCACTTTTAGATTTGTTCGTATTATTCATTCCATCTTGAGAAACCTTAGGGCCTTTCGTGGGAAGCTTAGGAGAGGAAATATTTTTCCTCTTTCTAGATTCTCCAGGATTGGCGTAGGACGTTTCTGCTGGTGGATCGTCAGAGTCCGTTTCATCCGAAGACAGCAGATCAAAGGGGTTCGATGTTATGGTAGAAGTGGTCAGGGTCTTCTTAAGAATTTCAGCGTAAGAACGCTTTGAGCGCTCCTTAAGAGACCGTTTAATTTCATCTCTGCGTTGTATGTACACCGGGCATGTGGAAAGCTCATGCAGATTTTCCCCGCAGCGAATACACTTTTCAGCGTTTACACTGCAGGAATCTTCCGCATGAGTCCCCCCACACTTGCCACACCGTGCCTGATTGCAGCAGTAGGCAGCTGTATGACCTAACTGCTTGCAATTGGTGCAATTCATAACACAGGCAGACGAACCCGGTTAATCGAGACGTGGCTAGGGAGAGCAGATCCGGCAAACGTAACGCGAAACGAGTCTGACGGAGTGTATACTTTTTACCGTTGACGAGCGACATAGACCGTAATTGCTTACAGTAATATCTTCGCCTCAGTATTGAAATTCTTGAGCAACCAGTTGCGCTCAGGATACACTCGACAGACAGACTCGAATCGGTTATCACACCGTCGATCTCCACGTCTCGTGCGGGTACATACACGCGATACTCGCGTGTAAAAAGCTCGGAGCAAGCTAAATCGTTGGCCTGATCCAGATCATTGACCACGACACGGAGCTTGTTTGGTCTGACTTTTGCGATTTCGGTCACGGCCTTGTATCGTGACGTCAGATCTTTCGCGATTTGTAGCGTGTTCAGTGATTTTCCTCCTGGTTTGGGCCTCATGTAGAGAACCAGTGGACCCGTTGATCCGTCTGGGTAAAGCCTGGGACGAGGATTGACTGAAGCAGGGACAGAGGGGGGGTGAACAGGAGGGACAGGGTCGGGTGGGTTTGGAGACGGGGGATCGGGGGCTAAGGGATCCACATCCATTGCGCTCAAACTAGCGCAACAGTACAGTGGCAAAGAAACACGTACCTCTTCTTCTTTGTTTTCTTCAATAGAACAATCACCGAGTCTTTCGGTGCTGGAACGGGCAGCTGCGCAGCGACACCACTAAAGCACAATAGCTGGATGACCTTCACTGCGGATTATCAGCTTATCTTCACACCGCACTTCGCACTCTTTGAAACGCGACCGGGTAAGCAATGCCTTTTTCGATTTTTTCTACACAATATCGGTTTTATAGCGAGACAACCACTTAATGCGTCCGTTATTGCCGAGCGTTCGGGACGGAATGAGATTTAAATGTTGATTATAGCCATAATGCATGTTCGGAGATGTGTCAAGATATTTGAAAATGCATCTTCCGATGTAGGAAGATGAGTGATCAATCCACCTAAAAGTGAAATAGAAAATTTACTTTTTCATCAGATTGAGATAGACGCTTGGTGTCTCCGGAAAAATTTTAGGTGATCTTAAAACAAGAAACTTTGCCGAGACATCATGTTTCTATCTCTTACATATTATGAGCAACATAAGGTTTTCTATGAAGAGGTACTGAAAATCACAATATTCGTTATAAAAATTTTTCTCAGATTTTTCCGAATTTTTAAACCTTCTACAAAGTTATCAGTCATTCAAAAATGCATGTTTATGCAGAGCATTGTTATTTTTTGGCATATTTCTGTATTTTGGGGATATTTTCACCTCAACCATCTCCAAATTACGCAATAATATCTTAAGACTTTCAATAAAAGGTACAAATTTTTGTATGTAAGAGTAAGTAAGCTGCCTTTCCGCCTGTTTTTCAAAGCTATTTGATGCCGATATTTATATACAAAAATTTTAAAATAAAGAGTTTTGAGTTTCGAAGGTGGCACTAAACGATCTTTAGCTTAACATGCATGCATGCTTTGGTAAGGGTAAAAAAAGATGAATATATTAGAAATAAATTTAAATTTTTAAATTTAAATAATTTTTTTCAGTAATGTAAGCGTGGATGAAAATAGTAGCTATTTTCCAAAATCTATTTATTCTTCTTACCCTTCTTCTTCGACTTCTTCTTCTTAGGGTGGGTTGTCTAGCTGGTCGCCGTAAGCGAATTACTTCTACACTAGGCCAAGGTTATAATGTCAAAACCGCCAGGAGCAATTCAGTCTGACGAACTGGTCACTGGCAACCAATAGAGCACATGTGAGCGAATTTACTCTGGACTGAAGGTTTCAACGGCAATTATGTGTTGTAAATGGAGAACGTACCTGTTGTCACCGGTTCATATCACCTTACTCACCACAGAGTTGACTATACTTTTGTTGTTCCAAGGCCTCATTGCATCGATACTAATGCCGGCGGTCTTACTTGTGTGACTGGTCGTTGCGTCTGTTGCTCTCTTTCATGCCGTCCTCCCATTCTGTCCTCGGTCGCGCCTTTCGACATGTCCCATGCAAGTCCGTCCACGTTACTGCTTTGCTTGCCATCTTTTGGTCGTTCTTGTTGATCTATAGATATTTTGTCTCGCAACCGCCAGAAAAAGGTAGTGGTTAACGACATAGCCGAAAAGTACTGTCACATACATCTACATTGAGACCGCCAACATATACCACCACCCAATCACCCAATGAAATTCATTCTACCAAAAACTATAACTGATAGCGAATTTATCCACTCCACTGGGTCAGTGCCAACACCTGGAATAATGAAACGATACTGCGACTCACGACGTAATCTAAAGAGATGCTAGGCAGTTGTCTACGTTCAAAGCTCATGTATTGGTGTGCCAAAACTGACTCAAAATACACTGCGCAACTATCCATTTTAAGGTGCCAACTGTGCAAAAATGGGTCGAATTAAAGCTAAATAGAATCGTTCTGACAGCAGTTCTAGTGAATTTTTATTCCACTGGGTCAGTGCAAATTTACCCAAGAACAAAAAAAAGCATCACGATTTAGGACGCAAGCAAGAAAGAGATGCCCGATAATTGCCTATGAACCAAGCACGAACGGCGGTGGATTGAAACTGACAAATCCACGGCGCGCTCCGGGCAGCACGCCGGGTCGATACTGGGTCAAAATCAAGCGAAAGTGGGTGAGCTGGGTGGAATAAAGAAGTTGCCATTAGATCGCAACTGGGATTGACACTGGGAACAAATAAATTCGCGCAGTTAAAATAGCTGAATGAGAAAACAAAAAATAAAACATACGGGTGAAAACACATACATATACATACACACATGTACATATAGAAAAATAATAATAATGAGAGTAATAGTAGTAGTAGTTGTCAGAGAAGTGGGAAGGGTTAATAATGTTACATTATATCTATGAGTGCAATGAATGGACGTTAGTCACGAGGTTTTGTTAGTGGTTTAAGGGTTAGTATAAACCTCTTTTAAGCCCTACAGACCCCGCCAGTATTTAGTTTTGTTAGTAGGTCACGCGAAACTAAGACCGGCGGTGTGATAAGTCAAGCGTTATCAGAAGAGAAGCGAATGCAATTATTGTGTTGATTTTAATAAATTGTTACTATTATGTTATTATTATAATGTTATTTATATTATTCTTTTTCTAATTGAGCTTTGTGTTTGAAAATACGCTTGACGAATCACCGTCAAGTCCTCCACCCATGTGTAGGGATTTATTCTTCTTACCCGATTTCAAAAGGGGCGAGCAGAGAAAAAGTTTTAATGTCCGCTTTTGGCTACCCACGTGCTTTGGAAAATAGGCGGAAAGGCTGCTTACATACTCTTACATACAAAAGTTTGTACCTATTATTGAAAGTCTTAAGATAGTTATTTCATCGTACGGATTTGCCACTTGCGTAAAATTGCGTCATTTGGAGATGGTTGAGGTGAAATATGTCAAAAAACTTTTTTATTTTAGGAGATAAAAAATAACAATGTTCTGCATGAACATGCATTTTTTGATGACTGATAACTTTGTAGAAAGTTGAAAAAAATCGGAAAAATCTGAGAAAAAAAGTTATAACGAAAATTGTGATTTTCAGTACCTTTTCATAGAAAACTTTATGTTGCTTGTAATATGTAAGAGATAGAAACAACATGTCTTCGGCAAAGTTCCTTGTTTTGAGATCACCTAAAATTTTTCCGGAGACACCAAGCATCTATCTCAATTTGATGAAAAAGTAAATTTTCTATCTCACTTTTAGGTGGATTGATCACTCATCTTCCTACATCGAAAGATGCATTTTTGAATATCTTGAAACATCTCCGAACATACATTATGGCTATAATCAACATTTGAATCTCTATTTAATTAATCGCACGAAAACGACAAAATAAAACACTGTGGAACGGTTAATTCGATCGGTATGGTAATTTTGTCCATTCGAAAAATAAACCAAGTAAAAAAATTAAAAAAAAAATATTCAGAAATTATCAATTATAATCAATTATCAATATTAAACATTACTCTCTTAGGAACTTAACGCAAATGCCGACAAACGCTATAGTAAACTAATTCAACCGCATTTCTCTATCATCAGAAGCAATACAACACACAAAGTATTCTGTTCGAGGATTAATTCCAAATAGTCCAGTCAGCGTTTTCAATAACAAGCCCAATTTGTTAAAACTCCACGGCCAAATCTACAGATGGAAAGGTTATCAATATTTATCGTTGATATGGATGATCGCTTCTTACCGATAATATCGTTCAATTTCGGCGCTAACAATAATTGTTGATTTATCGCTGACGGCACAGAGCATACGAATTTTTTCTTGCACTTGCAAAATATCATATAGGATTCATCCTAAATGACCATTAAATTAACAAGTAAACACAAGTGCTTTTGCAACCTCGCACTCCCTTGCCAAAGTGAGATAGGTTCAATTGAAAACATCAAAACTTGCAAACGGATTTTGCTTGATATTTCCCAACATTAATCAAATCAACCCGCGCTGGGACAAGCAGGCGAGCGTGTTGTCGTGATGCTTTCTCGAAATTGAACCTCTCGGCTTCAGTGTTTTTACGAAGCCAAAGCCCTCGATTCCGATGTTTGCCGAAGTTTAAAACACCCGTTGCAAAAATGAAACACAGCCACTGGCACCGGTGGTTCGGCATCGCACTACGTGTTGTCGATTCAACACTAACACTCAGTGGCAGTTGCAATACACGCCGTATCGTGTTTCGATGCAAAAGTGGCAACCAGGCAGCACAGCTCGGTGTTTCGACCATGGCTGTTTGTAGGTGCGGTACAATTATTTCAGGATACCGTACAGAGTGCTTTTGTTGCGGCCACCCCACAACAACGAGAAGCAGCAAACCTAACAGTTTTGCATTTCGTTAGAACGAGACTGACCGGTAAAGCATGGAACGCAGTTGGAAAGAAAAGAGGTTCACGAAATTTTGCCATTTTTACCAAACGGAATTTTGACAGCTGAGAATGCTCAACAGTAACGATATCTGACGTCAGTGAGCGCATGATTTTTGCTTTTTTTCTAGAACACTTGAACACACTTGTTTACCGCGATCTGGTGTGAGAGCACGGATGCCAGGAAATTTTTTCAAAAGTCTTCACGTTCCGCGAAAAAATGTCTTCCTACCCGAAGCCCGAAGGCTGAAAAAACTTTCTGGCAAATCGAAAACTGTCGAGAAAAAAATAACCTAAATTAACCCACCTAGCGGTAAGACTCAGCCTTTCCCATTCAAACTTTTATTTGTTAAAATAGATTTACATGAACGCTTTAATCCAATAAATGTATATTCACTCTTTAGGTTCTAAAATATTGATGTTGTAATCTATACATATACAACTGCAGTCCGGTCTGTCTGTCTGATCCATATAGGCTCGAAAACTACCAAACAGATCAACGTGAAAATTTGTATGCAGGGGTTTTTGGTGCCGATAAAGGTAACAAATTTGTCCATAATAGTTTGAGACCCTCCCTATCCTGGAAGGGAGGGGTCCGATACAAATGAAACACAAATTTCGCACAGCTCAAGAACCCATCAAGGAAATACAATCAAATTCGGTATGTGAATGTTTTTTGAGGTAACAAATATGTCCATAATGATTCGACGCCCCTCCCTCTTCTGGAAGAACATGTTTCAGCACAAATTTCTGCACATCTCGCGAACTAATCAATTAAATGGAACCGTATTTGGCAGGTGAATGTTTTTAGTGGTAACAAATATGTTCCATAATCGACCTCAGGCAACATTCTGGATTGTAAGATGGCAACTTCCGATTTCTGGAAAACAGCCGAAAATGGCCGATTTCCACCCAATATAATAATATCCAGATCTAGAATGATACACAGGAGCTAAAATCGACCACAGATATCATTTTGAATCCTGAGATGGCGACTTCCGGTTTCTGAAAAACAGCTGAAAATTACCAAATACCACCCAATATGACGTATGACGTTCAAAATCTAGAAATTGTCTCCAAATGCCATTATGAAATCCAAAATGGCGACTTCCGGTTTCGGAAAAACGGCAAACGACCAAACACCACCCAATATGGGTATTTCCGGAATCGTAATGATGCACTGGAGTCACAAATCGACTTCAGACAACATTTTGAATTGTTAGATGGCAATTTCCGGTTTCTGGAAAACAGCCTGAAATGGACGATTCCCATTGAATATGAGTATCTCCGGAACCAGAAAGATGCACAGAAGCTAAAAATTGATCACACAATCTTGAATTTTAAGATGGTGACTTCCGGTGTCTGGCAAACAACCGGAAATGACAAAATACCATTCAATATGAATGTTTTCGGAACCAGAATTACACCCAGATGACAGAAAGTGACCAAATACCACCCAATACGAGTAACTCCGGAGCCAGAAGATTGCAAGAAGCTGAAAATTGACCTCAAACACCATTACGAATTGCAGGATGGCAACTTCTGGTTTCTGGAAACCAGCCAAAAATGGCTGATTTCCGTCCAACAGGAGTAACTCCGAATCTAGAATGATACAAAGCAGCTGAAATCGATCACAGACCCCATTTTAAATTCTAGGTTGGTGACTTCCGGTTTCTGGGAAACAGCCGAAATGATCGAATAACACCCAATATGGGTGTTTCTTCAACCAGAATGACGCTCAGAGGCATGAAATTATCTTGAATACCATTTTGAAATTCAAAATGGCGACTTCCGGTTTGTGAAAAACGGCCTAAAATAACCAAATAGAACAGCCAAAATGAGCTAACAATTGACCTCAGGCACCATTTGGAATTGCTGAATGGCAACTTCTAGGGAAACAGTCGAAAATTACCAAATAATACTCAATATAGATATTTCCGTAATCGAGATGATGCATAGAAACCAAACATTGACCCTGGACACCATTTTGAATTTATAGACGACCACTTTTAGTTTCTGGAAAACAACCAAAATAACTTAATACCTCCCAATATGGGTATTTTTGGTGTCAGATTGATGCCAGAAAAACAGCTGAAAATGACCAAATGCCACCCAATATGAAAATATTCAGAATTGAGGCGATTTACAAAAGCCGAAATTCGGGGATTTGTTATTTGACTTTGATCATATCCTATGGCCGATTCGTCGTGCATTTGCAGACTTTAAACACAGCAATCAATCAATCAATGAATTTGGAACGTTCAAATAGTACGATACCATGTTACATAAATCGCACATAACATAAATTATGTTGAGGCCACATATATCGATCAAAGGTATAGTTTTAAATAGTTTTTGAATTTTTAGTTTTTGAGCCACATATCAAATTAGTATGAAGTTTGTTATTTGTAAGTTTGAGAGATGACTTGTTCGTATGACACTAGTTATGTTCAAATAAGTCATGTAATCTTTGATATAATAGACTTTCTTTGTTTTATAAACAATTTCATACATAACGGTTGCTTAAGTTCGATTATAATCAAATGAAATGGGAACGTATATTATTATTATTATTTATTATAATTCATCTTAGTCTTAATCTTAGTCTTATCATAGTCTTAATGAATAAAAACTACTTAAATTTAACAGGTATTAAAAAAGTCTAGCTGATAGCAGTTTCTGTTTATAAATATCAAACAGTTGACTAGTTTTGTTGAAGGTACGGATTATTCTGGATGTTGGTTCAAAGTATCCAAAGACAGAGCGGTGGAACGGCGTTATAAACATTTCATCCAGTGATCTGCGTTGAATTCGACCAGGAGCATTCAGGGAAAACTTGCTTAGAAGAGCCGGGCAGTCGATTTCACCAAGAATAACTTTAGCAGCAACCATTGCCTGCTGAATTTTTCTTCTACGTTCCAGAGAAGCAATCCCTAACAGATTACAACGGTGTTCATAAGGAGGAAGGTTCACCCTGTTTGTCCAAGGAAGTCTACGAAGTGCAAAACGGACAAAACGCTTCTGCAGTCTCTCAATCCTATCAATCCAAGTTGTCTGGTATGGTGCCCACAATACAGCTGACGACTCCACAATCGATCTTACTAACGCCGAATATAACGATATCAGGCAATGGATATTAGTGAAATCTTTAGACACCTTCATAAGAAATCCTAGCTGACGACTTGCACGGTCAATAATATTGGCTCGATGCGGCCCAAAAGTCAATTTATCATCAAGTAGTACCCCAAGGTCGTTAATTTCATTGACATGAGCAAGAGGTGTACGTCCGATTGTATAAGTGGCTTTTATGGGATTACTACATCGATGAAATGAAATTACAGCACATTTCTGGACACTAATAGTCATTAGGTTTTTTTGACACCAATCCTCAAAAATATCCAACAAATCTTGCAGTCTTTGGCAGTCGGAAAATTTGTCAATGACCAACTCCACCAAAGCGACTCGTACAATAATAGTTTCATATTCCTCTTCGCTGTCAACGCATGATGAAGCGTGTTTGCGATGGACAGCGATCAGTACTCCACCGCCAGATCTTTTTTTACTGTTTATCAAGCTCCGATCAGCACGGTAAACTATATAGTCATCACCAAAAAGTTGTTCAGATGTGATGCTGTCAGTGAGATTGGTTTCGACTAACATAATAGCATCAAATTCACAGCTACTGACAGATAACAGTATTTCATCGATCTTTGTTCGAAGTCCGCGTACATTTTGAAAGTAGAGATTAACTGTCTCCTTCGATTGAGCATCCTCAACAGAATCCGTGCGGTGTCTGGCCATACCCTGGAAGTGCGATACAATCCGAGCATGTTGTGCGGTCATACTATTTTGAAAATACTCGCTTATAGGGCAGTCAAACTTTGAAACCACGTGTTCAATCATAATGCATCAGTTAGCCCCCTGACTAGCCCGCTCATCTGATAACAATATTGATCAAAGCGGTTGTGTAGTTTCTGAGATAATGAAGTTTCGTGATTTTTTGATTTCGGTACATTACAGACGAAGTTACAGTCCGATTATAGTAAAATTCAATAGGGTGTTATGAGGCAGCTAGACTTATTAATTGACACTAATTATGTTAAAATCAGGTTAGCCATCTCTGAGAAAAGTGAGTGAGTTCACGTAGTCTTCGGAATATGTTCCTTTTCATAGCTGGATTTCACATTTTTAAACATAACAGGCAAAGTAATAATCCGATTGCAAAACAAATCAATATGGTCTTATGGGGCAACTAGACCTTCCTTTTGACACTGATTTTTTGAAAATCGATCCAGCCATCTCTGAGAAACATGAGTGAACTTTAACAGTCTTCAGAACACGTTTCTTTTCATAACTTTTGAACCACAAATTCAATCTTTATAACACTCAAAAGTTAAGGGTATTTCAGGGAGACCGATCATTTGAAACCAATTCTGTTTAAATCGGTTGTGTAGTTTTCGAGATAATGATGTTTCATAATTTTTACATTTTGATACATAACCTCCAAACTTAAAATCCGATTACAATAAAATTTAATTGGGTCTTATGGGACAAGAACTTTCATTTGCAATTAATTTCATAGAAATCGGACCAGCCATCTCTGAGAAAAGTGAGTAAGAATAAAAATCTGCACATATACACACACATACAGAAAATGCTCAGCTCGTCGAGCTGAGTCGAGTGATATATGCCATTCGGCCCTTTGGAGCACTTTTATACTTTCGGTTTTGCAAGTGATTGCTATACCTTTCTAAGAGAAAGGCAAAAATGTTCAGTCAAGTTAAAAATAGTATTTCCAATAACCAACATGGGTTTTTACAAGGTAGATCTACCTCTACAAACCTATTAGAATTTGTGAACTTTACTTTAGGGGCGATAGACAGGAATAAATACATTGAAACTCTATACACTGACTTTACTAAGGCGTTCGATAGAGTTGATATTCCGCTGCTACTTTTTAAGCTTGAACGTATGGGATTGAGAGCCACACCGCTAGCATGGATCGAATCGTTCGTGACGAATAGAACGCAGTTTGTTCGTTTTAAAGGTAAAACCTCGACAGCAATTAAAATCATCTGGTCCTCTATTTTACCTGAGGCACCACACTTTGGTGGTCTGTGGGAGGCAGCCGTTAAAAGCGCAAAATATCGCTTGAAACGCACGCTGATGGATGCTCGCTTGGCATTAACGTCCAATAACGGCGATCCCTGAGCCGAGTTATGAAAACACCAGCGTCAATTGATTTAATCGTTGGGAGTTTTTGCAACGACTTCGGGACGAGTTTTGGAGAAAGTGGAGGAACAAATACCTGCAAATTTTACAACAACGAACCAAGGACCAGACACGGAAGCGCAATGGTCAGCCTAGAATGATTGTGCTTCTGGAAGACCAAAACTTGCCACCAATGAGCTGTAAATTGGGGAAGATTGTGCGAACCTATCCCGGATCTGACGAACTAGTTCGTACGAACGATGTTCTGGTTGGTGACACAATATATAAACGTCCAACAACGAGGATCGCAGTGCTGCCCGTCCAGGACAACAGGCAGCTGTTGGAGCAAGGTTCTGAGAATGCTTCTCAGCCCGGGGAAGAATGTTCGCGCCCGAACGCGAAAAATAACAACATTAGCAGCAGCCAGCAAGCATCGTATACTCCGCCTTGTATCTCGAACCATCGAGAATCGAACCATCAAGAACAAAAACCATCGCGAATGAAACGAGCATCGAGAGCAAGGAAGAAAAAGAAGAAGCGTTTGCGCGACGCTATAAAAGCGGTGCACGCAGTTGCACGTCAGTTCAATTTTGTTTTATTCTTGAGTCAGTAAATATCAAGAGGAAAAGCTATTAAATGGAAAGTTAAATACAAGTGTGCTAGTGTTTTTTTTTTCAACATCATCTGAGGACGCCTGGAAGTAGCTGTTGAGTACAGTCCACTGACGAGAAAGTGTTTGCTGTGGACGGACTTGCGGGCCAAAATCGTCCTTTTTAGGATAAGGTAGTTAATTTGAATCCGCAAGTGCCCGAACAGAACACTTATTCTCCTGACGGCTTGGCTTGAGCGGCACCCGTTCCCTTTTCTGACGTGTCAGGACATGTTGTGTCATGCCGCAAGAAAGTTAGCAAGTCCCCCGAGTCCCACCTTCCAGAGCTCTGACAGTTTGTACCAGCAAATAATTCTCAGTGTTACGTATATCTTTAGTATGTGGTTGTATCCCGACCATATTTACTTTCTGCAAGTCGCGTAGAACTTTCACTTGTAAATTTCTTGTTTCCACAATGGTGAGTATGCGTATACTATTGTTTTGAACTTTCACTTTTTTTCATGGCATAATCTATTAATGCGATATATTTTTTTTCTTGTATTTTAAAATTCTTAAAATAAAAAGAAAAGATTGAGCTTGAGCTTGAACGACTGCACATTTCGTAATTGCTCCTCCGTGATCTGAACTAGTGAAGTTGCATAAGGAACCACGTATATGGCTACTTGGGATCAGTTTACTTCAGTGTACAACAATTCAGTAGCTACCGCTTTGTATGGATCACTTACGGCGCACAGTGGGGCCGTTATGACAAACGACGGTCAAAAGTCTTTTCTCACTTTTCCTTACATTTTAGGGGTTTGATGTCCTCGGAAGAATTATTCAGAATACTGATTAGAATTATCTGACATTTTCATTTAATTGCTTGTTAAGCTAGTATTACACTTAGAAAAATTTACTTTTTTATTTGACGAGATAATCAATTTTTATTTTCGGCAAAGTTGTAGAGCTATCGATTTCATGAAACTATTTCGAAGACACAAAATTCCTATGTTTTATCTCTGTAGAAATATAACCGTTTTCTTAAAAGACTACCCTAAAACTTGTTTTTTAACTTAAATGATATCTTAACTACACGCAAAACTTTTCCTTATTACTTTAGAAGCAAAAGCTCAAAATTGCCTTCTTCCCCAGTCTAATAATGGTCGTTTCAACCACATGCAAGATTTTTTTTTTGTCGAAAACTGCTCCCTTTCTATCTCAGGCAAAAAAAAATCACACACCGTCGCATATGTTGCACATGTTACAAGTTTCTTCAATCTCCAATTCATCCAGTGTGCGTGTATTAGTTCGCATACGGAGTAGAGAAAAAATATGACAAGAGCTGCCAAGCAGCATTTTCCCCGTCATATAGTATGCAAACGTTGATGATTTCAAAGACTTGAAATGCGTCTTGAAATGACATCACGATCTGTAAACTGCGTTAGAGAAAAACAAAAACAATCGCTTTCCTGCAAGATATCTAAAACACATACTCATTGGTTCATGGAAACTCATTTGCACCTGTTTGAAAATACAATACTCGTGCCTGACCAGACAATATTCGCAACTTCGGCAACTCTGGTCAGACAGTATTACATATTTCCATTTCAAGTAAACACTGGGGGACGAAACGAAAGTGTTTCTTATTACACATTTGAGGTTGATCAGAAGCAATACAACACACAAAGTATTCTGTTCGAGGATTAATTCCAAATAGTCCAGTCAGCGTTTTCAATAACAAGCCCAATTTGTTAAAACTCCACGGCCAAATCTACAGATGGAAAGGTTATCAATATTTATCGTTGATATGGATGATCGCTTCTTACCGATAATATCGTTCAATTTCGGCGCTAACAATAATTGTTGATTTATCGCTGACGGCACTGACGGCACAGAGCATACGAATTTTTTCTTGCACTTGCAAAATATCATATAGGATTCATCCTAAATGACCATTAAATTAACAAGTAAACACAAGTGCTTTTGCAACCTCGCACTCCCTTGCCAAAGTGAGATAGGTTCAATTGAAAACATCAAAACTTGGAAACGGATTTTGCTTGATATTTCCCAACATTAATCAAATCAACCCGCACTAGGACAAGCAGGCGAGCGTGTTGTCGTGATGCTTTCTCGAAGTTGAACCTCTCGGCTTCAGTGTTTTTACGAGGCCAAAGCCCTCGATTCCGATGTTTGCCGAAGTTTAAAACACCCGTTGCAAAAATGAAACACAGCCACTGGCACCGGTGGTTCGGCATCGCACTACGTGTTGTCGATTCAACACTAACACTCAGTGGCAGTTGCAATACACGCCGTATCGTGTTTCGATGCAAAAGTGGCAACCAGGCAGCACAGCTCGGTGTTTCGACCATGGCTGTTTGTAGGTGCGGTACAATTATTTCAGGATACCGTACAGAGTGCTTTTGTTGCGGCCACCCCACAACAACGAGAAGCAGCAAACCTAACAGTTTTGCATTTCGTTAGAACGAGACTGACCGGTAAAGCATGGAACGCAGTTGGAAAGAAAAGAGGTTCACGAAATTTTGCCATTTTTACCAAACGGAATTTTGACAGCTGAGAATGCTCAACAGTAACGATATCTGACGTCAGTGAGCGCATGATTTTTGCTTTTTTTCTAGAACACTTGAGAGCACGGATGCCAGGAAATTTTTTCAAAAGTCTTCACGTTCCGCGAAAAAGTGTCTTCCTACCCGAAGCCCGAAGGCTGAAAAAACTTTCTGGCAAATCGAAAACTGTCGAGAAAAAAATAACCTAAATTAACCCACCTAGCGGTAAGACTCAGCCTTTCCCATTCAAACTTTTATTTGTTAAAATAGATTTACATGAACGCTTTAATCCAATAAATGTATATTCACTCTTTAGGTTCTAAAATTTTGATGTTGTAATCTATACATATACAACTGCAGTCCGGTCTGTCTGTCTGATCCATATAGGCTCGAAAACTACCAAACAGATCAACGTGAAAATTTGTATGTAGGGGTTTTTGGTGCCGATAAAGGTAACAAATTTGTCCATAATAGTTTGAGACCATCCCTATCCTGGAAGGGAGGGGTCCCATACAAATGAAACACAAATTTCGCACAGCTCAAGAACCCATCAAGAAAATACAATCAAATTCGGTATGTGAATGTTTTTTGAGGTAACAAATATGTCCATAATGATTCGACGCCCCTCCCTCTTCTGGAAGAACATGTTTCAGCACAAATTTCTGCACATCTCGCGAACTAATCAACTAAATGGAACCGTATTTGGCAGGTGAATGTTTTTAGTGGTAACAAATATGTTCCATAATCGACCTCAGGCAACATTCTGGATTGTAAGATGGCAACTTCCGATTTCTGGAAAACAGCCGAAAATGGCCGATTTCCACCCAATATAATAATACCCAGATCTAGAATGATACACAGGAGCTAAAATCGACCACAGATATCATTTTGAATCCTGAGATGGCGACTTCCGGTTTCTGAAAAACAGCTGAAAATTACCAAATACCACCCAATATGACGTATGACGTTCAAAATCTACAAATTGTCTCCAAATGCCATTATGAAATCCAAAATGGCGACTTCCGGTTTCGGAAAAACGGCAAACGACCAAACACCACCCAATATGGGTATTTCCGGAATCGTAATGATGCACTGGAGCCACAAATCGACTTCAGACAACATTTTGAATTGTAAGATGGCAATTTCCGGTTTCTGGAAAACAGCCTGAAATGGACGATTCCCATTGAATATGAGTATCTCCGGAACCAGAAAGATGCACAGAAGCTAAAAATTGATCACACAATCTTGAATTTTAAGATGGTGACTTCCGGTGTCTGGCAAACAACCGGAAATGACAAAATACCATTCAATATGAATGTTTTCGGAACCAGAATTACACCCAGATGACAGAAAGTGACCAAATACCACCCAATACGAGTAACTCCGGAGCCAGAAGATTGCAAGAAGCTAAAAATTGACCTCAAACACCATTACGAATTGCAGGATGGCAACTTCTGGTTTCTGGAAACCAGCCAAAAATGGCTGATTTCCGTCCAACAGGAGTAACTCCGAATCTAGAATGATACAAAGCAGCTGAAATCGATCACAGACCCCATTTTAAATTCTAGGTTGGTGACTTCCGGTTTCTGGGAAACAGCCGAAATGATCGAATAACACCCAATATGGGTGTTTCTTCAACCAGAATGACGCTCAGAGGCATGAAATTATCTTGAATACCATTTTGAAATTCAAAATGGCGACTTCCGGTTTGTGAAAAACGGCCCAAAATAACCAAATAGAACAGCCAAAATGAGCTAACAATTGACCTCAGGCACCATTTGGAATTGCTGAATGGCAACTTCTAGGGAAACAGTCGAAAATTACCAAATAATACTCAATATAGATATTTCCGTAATCGAGATGATGCATAGAAACCAAACATTGACCCTGGACACCATTTTGAATTTATAGACGACCACTTTTAGTTTCTGGAAAACAACCAAAATAACTTAATACCTCCCAATATGGGTATTTTTGGTGTCAGATTGATGCCAGAAAAACAGCTGAAAATGACCAAATGCCACCCAATATGAAAATATTCAGAATTGAGGCGATTTACAAAAGCCAAAATTCGGGGATTTGTTATTTGACTTTGATCATATCCTATGGCCGATTCGTCGTGCATTTGCAGACTTTAAACACAGCAATCAATCAATCAATGAATTTGGAACGTTCAAATAGTACGATACCATATTTAAATTATGTTGAGGCCACATATATCGATCAAAGGTATAGTTTCAAATAGTTTTTGAATTTCTTTTCTTTCCATAACTTTTGAGCCACATATCAAATTAGTATGAAGTTTGTTATTTGTAAGTTTGAGAGATGACTTGTTCGTATGACACTAGTTATGTTCAAATAAGTCATGTAATATTTGATATAATAGACTTTCTTTGTTTTATAAACAATTTCATACATAACGGTTGCTTAAGTTCGATTATAATCAAATGAAATGGGAACGTATATTATTATTATTATTTATTATAATTCATCTTAGTCTTAATGTCTTAATCTTAGTCTTATCATAGACTTAATGAATAAAAAAACTACTTAAATTTAACAGGTATTAAAAAAGTCTAGCTGATAGCAGTTTCTGTTTATAAATATCAAACAGTTGACTAGTTTTGTTGAAGGTACGGAGTATTCTGGAGATTGGTTCAAAGTATCCAAAGACAGAGCGGTGGAACGGCGTTATAAACATTTCATCCAGTGATCTGCGTTGAATTCGACCAGGAGCATTCAGGGAAAACTTGCTTAGAAGAGCCGGGCAGTCGATTTCACCAAGAATAACTTTATCAGCAACCATTGCCTGCTGAATTTTTCTTCTACGTTCCAGAGAAGCAATCCCTAACAGATTACAACGGTGTTCATAAGGAGGAAGGTTCACCCTGTCTGTCCAAGGAAGTTTACGAAGTGCAAAACGGACAAAACGCTTCTGCAGTCTCTCAATCCTATCAATCCAAGTTGTCTGGTATGGTGCCCACAATACAGCTGACGACTCCACAATCGATCTTACTAACGCCGAATATAACGATATCAGGCAATGAATATTAGTGAAATCTTTAGACACCTTCATAAGAAATCCTAGCTGACGACTTGCACGGTCAATAATATTGGCTCGATGCGGCCCAAAAGTCAATTTATCATCAAGTAGTACCCCAAGGTCGTTAATTTCATTGACACGAGCAAGAGGTGTACGTCCGATTGTATAAGTGGCTTTTATGGGATTACTACATCGATGAAATGAAATTACAGCACATTTCTGGACACTAATAGTCATTAGGTTTTTTTGACACCAATCCTCAAAAATATCCAACAAATCTTGCAGTCTTTGGCAGTCAGAAAATTTGTCAATGACCAACTCCACCGAAACGACTCGTACAATAATAGTTTCATATTCCTCTTCGCTGTCAATGCATGATGAAGCGTGTTTGCGATGGACAGCGATCAGTACTCCACCGCCAGATCTTTTTTTACTTTTTATCAAGCTCCGATCAGCACGGTAAACTATATAGTCATCACCAAAAAGTTGTTCAGCATCAAATTCACAGCTACTGACAGATAACAGTATTTCATCGATCTTTGTTCGAAGTCCGCGTACATTTTGAAAGTAGAGATTAACTGTCTCCTTCGATTGAGCATCCTCAACAGAATCCGTGCGGTGTCTGGCCATACCCTGGAAGTGCGATACAATCCGAGCATGTTGTGCGGTCATACTATTTTGAAAATACTCGCTTATAGGGCAGTCAAATTTTGAAACCACGTGTTCAATCATAATGCATAAGTTAGCCCCCTGACTAGCCCGCTCATCTGATAACAATATTGATCAAAGCGGTTGTGTAGTTTCTGAGATAATGAAGTTTCGTGATTTTTTCATTTCGGTACATTACAGACGAAGTTACAGTCCGATTACAGTAAAATTCAATAGGGTGTTATGAGGCAGCTAGACCTATTAATTGACACTTATTATGTTAAAATCGGGTTAGCCATCTCTGAGAAAAGTGAGTGAGCTCACGTAGTCTTCGGAATATGTTCCTTTTCATAGCTGGATTTCACATTTTTAAACATAACAGGCAAAGTAATAATCCGATTGCAAAACAAATCAATAGGGTCTTATGGGGCAACTAGACCTTCTTTTTGACACTGATTTTTTGAAAATCGATCCAGCCATCTCTGAGAAACATGAGTGAACTTTAACAGTCTTCAGAACACGTTTCTTTTCATAACTTTTGAACCACAAATTCAATCTTTATAAAACTCAAAAGTTAAGGGTATTTCAGGGAGACCGATCATTTGAAACCAATTCTGTTTAAATCGGTTGTTTAGTTTTCGAGATAATGATGTTTCATAATTTTTACATTTTGATACATAACCTCCAAACTTAAAATCCGATTACAATAAAATTTAATTGGGTCTTATGGGACAAGAACTTTCATTTGCAATTAATTTCATAGAAATCGGACCAGCCATCTCTGAGAAAAGTGAGTGAGAATAAAAATCTGCACATATACACACACATACAGAAAATGCTCAGCTCGTCGAGCTGAGACGAGTGATATATGTCATTCGGCCCTTTGGAGCACTTTTATACTTTCGGTTTTGCAAGTGATTGCTATACCTTTCTAAGAGAAAGGCAAAAATGTTCAGTCAAGTTAAAAATAGTATTTCCAATAACCAACATGGGTTTTTCCAAGGTAGATCTACCTCTACAAACCTATTAGAATTTGTGAACTTTACTTTAGGGGCGATAGACAGGAATAACTACATTGAAACTCTATACACTGACTTTACTAAGGCGTTCGATAGAGTTGATATTCCGCTGCTACTTTTTAAGCTTGATCGTATGGGATTGAGAGCCACACCGCTAGCATGGATCGAATCGTTCGTGACGAATAGAACGCAGTTTGTTCTTTTTAAAGGTAAAACCTCGACAGCAATTAAAATCATCTGGTCCTCTATTTTACCTGAGGCACCACACTTTGGTGGTCTGTGGGAGGCAGCCGTTAAAAGCGCAAAATATCGCTTGAAACGCACGCTGATGGATGCTCGCTTGGCATTAACGTCCAATAACGGCGATCCCTGAGCCGAGTTATGAAAACACCAGCGTCAATCGATTTAATCGTTGGGAGTTTTTGCAACGACTTCGGGACGAGTTTTGGAGAAAGTGGAGGAACAAATACCTGCAAATTTTACAACAACGAACCAAGGACCAGACACGGAAGCGCAATGGTCAGCCTGGAATGATTGTGCTTCTGGAAGACCAAAACTTGCCACCAATGAGCTGTAAATTGGGGAAGATTGTGCGAACCTATCCCGGATCTGACGAACTAGTTCGTACGATCAATGTTCTGGTTGGTGACACAATATATAAACGTCCAACAACGAGGATCGCAGTGCTGCCCATCCAGGACAACAGGCAGCTGTTGGAGCAAGGTTCTGAGAATGCTTCTCAGCCCGGGGAAGAATGTTCGCGCCCGAACGCGAAAAATAACAACATTAGCAGCAGCCAGCAAGCATCGTATACTCCGCCTTGTATCTCGAACCATCGAGAATCGAACCATCAAGAACAAAAACCATCGCGAATGAAACGAGCATCGAGAGCAAGGAAGAAAAAGAAGAAGCGTTTGCGCGACGCTATAAAAGCGGTGCACGCAGTTGCACGTCAGTTCAATTTTGTTTTATTCTTGAGTCAGTAAATATCAAGAGGAAAAGCTATTAAATAGAAAGTTAAATACAAGTATGCTAGTGTTTTTTTTTCAACATCATCTGAGGACGCCTGGAAGTAGCTGTTGAGTACAGTCCACTGACGAGAAAGTGTTTGCTGTGGACGGACTTGCGGGCCAAAATCGTCCTTTTTAGGATAAGGTAGTTAATTTAAATCCGCAAGTGCCCGAACAGAACACTTATTCTCCTGACGGCTTGGCTTGAGCGGCACCCGTTCCCTTTCCTGACGTGTCAGGACATGTTGTGTCATGCCGCAAGAAAGTTAGCAAGTCCCCCGAGTCCCACCTTCCAGAGCTCTGACAGTTTGTACCAGCAAATAATTCTCAGTGTTACGTATATCTTTAGTATGTGGTTGTATCCCGACCATATTTACTTTCTGCAAGTCGTGTAGAACTTTCACTTGTAAATTTCTTGTTTCCACAATGGTGAGTATGCGTATACTATTGTTTTGAACTTTCACTTTTTTTCATGGCATAATCTATTAATGCGATATATTTTTTTTCTTGTATTTTAAAATTCTTAAAATGAAAAGAAAAGATTGAGCTTGAGCTTGAACGACTGCACATTTCGTAATTGCTCCTCCGTGATCTGAACTAGTGAAGTTGCATAAGGAACCACGTATATGGCTACTTGGGATCAGTTTACTTCAGTGTACAACAATTCAGTAGCTACCGCTTTGTATGGATCACTTACGGCGCACAGTGAGGCCGTTATGAAAAAAGACGGTCAAAAGTCTTTTCTCACTTTTCCTTACATTTTAGGGGTTTGATGTCCTCGGAAGAATTTTTCAGAATACTGATTAGAATTATCTGACATTTTCTTTTTTATTTGACGAGATAATCAATTTTTATTATCGGCAAAGTTGTAGAGCTATCGATTTCATGAAACTATTTCGAAGACACAAAATTCCTATGTTTTATCTCTGTAGAAATATAACCGTTGTCTTAAAAGACTACCCTAAAACTAGTTTTTTAACTTAAATGATATCTTAACTACACGCAAAACTTTTCCTTATTACTTTAGAAGCAATAGCTCAAAATTGCCTTTTGGGTAACAAACCTATTACTTAAAAGGCAATAAAATTCTTCCCCAGTCAAGTAACAACACATACTGCCACATATTTAGCACTGTTACGGGAGTACGACTATCTAATAATGGTCGTTTCAACCACATGCAAGATTTTTTTTTGTCGAAAACTGCTCCCTTTCCATCTCAAGCAAAAAAAAATCACACACCGTCGCATATGTTGCACATGTTACAAGTTTCTTCAATCTCCAATTCATCCGGTGTGCGTGTATTAGTTCGCATACGGAGTAGAGAAAAAATATGACAAGAGCTGCCAAGCAGCATTTTCCCCGTCATATAGTATGCAAACGTTGATGATTTCAAAGACTTGAAATGCGTCTTGAAATGACATCACGATCTGTAAACTGCGTTAGAGAAAAACAAAAACATTCGCTTTCCTGCAAGATATCTAAAACACATACTCATTGGTTCATGGAAACTCATTTGCACCTGTTTGAAAATACAATACTCTTGCCTAACCAGACAATATTCGCAACTTCGGCAACTCTGGTCAGACAGTATTACATATTTCCATTTCAAGTAAACACTGGGGGACGAAACGAAAGTGTTTCTTATTAGACATTTGAGGTTGACGGTTGAGATTCTGATTATGTGTGGATGAAGGGGACAAAAATGAACCTGATCGTTGCATCAATACAAATGCAGCCAGTGAAGTCTTGCTACACATGCATTGCGGTGGGTGCTTGGCTGTATGTTCTCCTCCAGAAACACATACAAGCGGGTGGCCGTCATAATTTTTATTACTTTTTGTTTGTTACTCTTTGTGTATAATGCGCAGTCATAAGACACAATAAGTAATAAAAAATTGCCCTAAAGTAATAAAATGCTCCCCGTTTGCGTTGGGTGTACTTCTGATCGACTTGAGATGTTCTAGAAAGTTTCAGATAATTACAAAATACGAAATTTTATAAAAAAAAAGTTAATTCTGTTCTTCTTTTTTTATAAAATTTCGTATTTTGTTATTATCTGAAGCTTTCTAGAACATGTCAAGTCGATCAGAAGTAGTTAAGATATCATTTAAGTAAAAAAACTAGTTTTAAGGTAGTTTTTCAAAGAAAACGGTTATATTTCTACAGATATAAGACATAGGAATTTTGAGTCTTCGGAAAAGTTTCATGAAATCAATAGCTCTACAACTTTGCCGAATACAAAAATTTAATATCTTGTAAAATAAAAAAGTTAATTTTTTTAAGTGTAATACTAGCTTAATAAGCAATTGAATGAAAATGTCAGATAATTCTAATCAGTATTCTGAACAATTCTTCCGAAGATAATAAACCCCTAAAATGTACGGAAAAGTGAGAAAAGACTTTTGACCTTCTTTTTTCAAACGGCCCCACTGTAAATGATATCTTAACTACTTCTGATCGACTTGACATGTTCTAGAAAGCTTCAGATAATAACAAAATACGAAATTTTATAAAAAAAAGAAGTTGATTCTGTTGAACCAACTCCGAGATAGAGCGATTTTAAGATAAAATTATGTCAATTTTCAAAATCAATTTTTTTTAAATTGTGAATGTTTGTGAAGTATTACTCAATGTTATTTGTTTTGGCATGTTTTGATGTACAAGTACACATATTTTTCAGAATCGGGACTCTTCGGGAAATCATTTGAGTGAAAAACTAGTTTTTGGGTAGTATTTAAGAGAACAAAGTAGTTATAAAGCGATATTTTAAAACTCTGAAAATACGAGGTTCCCGAAGAGTCCCGATTCTGAAAATATATGTACTTATACCTCAAAACATGCCAAAACAAATGACGATGAGTAATACTTCACAAACATTCACAGTTTTAAATAATTTGATTTTGAAAATCGACAAAATTTTACCTTAAAATCGATCTATCTCGGAGTTGGCTCAACAGAATTAACTTCTTTTTTTAGAAAGTTTCGTATTTTGTTATTATCTGAAACTTTCTAGAACATCTCAAGTCGATCAGAAGTAGTTAAGATATCATTTAAGTTAAAAAACTAGTTTTAAGGTAGTCTTTTAAGAAAACGGTTATATTTCTACAGAAATAAAACATAGGAACTTTGTGTCTTCGAAATAGTTTCATGAAATCGATAGCTATACAACTTTGCGAAAATAAAAATTGATTATCTCGTCAAATAAAAAAGTAAAATGTCAGATAATTCTAATCAGTATTCTGAATAATTCTTCCGAGGACATCAAACCCCTAAAATGTAAGGAAAAGTGAGAATAGACTTTTGACCGTCTTTTTTTCATAACGGCCCCACTGTGCGGCGCCGGCCACGTCCTTACGATCGTTAGGGTAAGGAAGGATGTTGTAAGAAAGGAAGTGTAACAGTCGTTGTTGTCGGAGACCGAGTTTACGTCTGCATCCCCACGACTGCGACGGAAAGGAAGGGTTGTGTCACCGTGGTGAGTGACTGAGTCGGACAGTGTTGCGCGCGAAGTAAATTTATTGCGGAGACGTACAATAAGTATCTTTCTTGTCAGATCCTGCGGGCCTATACGAGCTGCGCGCGCGAATACACTCAACCACCGGAAGCATACATCGGCATCGGCAAACGCGAATTTTGAAAGGTATACGCGCTATTATAGAAACAACGGGGGCGATCTTCGGCCAAACGACCAAACCGAGTTTATCTCTGCATCGTCGCGACTCCGAAAGGAATGTTTGTGTTTTTCTGTCACCGTAGTAATTGACGGAATCGAACAATGTTGCGCGCGTAGTTTGTTTCTTACGAAAACGAACGACGAGTAACTTTCTTGCCAAACACCGCGATCCTTTGCTTACAACAACGCGATCCTTTGCCTATTACCGAAACCCAAGTTCCTTCGAGGAAGCAAACGCACGTCGGCCGATACGGTTCTTTTGAAGGTATACATCGCGTTACCGTGATTCATGATATTCATCGACACAACTGTACAAGACACTCGGGGGTACGACATTTCATATCGATTCTTGTTGTCAATGCGAGTGTTACCTATCAAATAGAAATTTTTTCAATAATCCTCAATAATTAAAAAAATACAGATGTACACATTGGCAAAAAACCTTCTTAAGTTTATTGACAAAATGCCGAGCTAGTCTTAATTATGACAGTATATAAAACCTCTGTTGGAAAACTAATAAAATCGAAAACTGTAGCATAAGATTTCAGCTATGATCAACGCTCTACTGCTAACTTTCACAAACCACACCATTACTCTTTGAATGGAAAACATATCTTGCTAAAAAACCTCTGCTTGAAGCATGACCACCTACGACCGTGGTAATTGACGAGTTTTAGTAATGTTACGTGTTTTGTTAGTGCATTACTAAGTTGGGTGATGAGTACACCACGAATTCCACTAAAAATCAAATGCACTTCGACGGACTATTTTTAAAGAGGATGCATCACAAATTTTTCATATTCAAAACAGAGACTGAAATGTAGCATCCCCACAAATGGAATCGTGAAAATCAGAGAGAATAAAACGGCTTCGACTTATCCCTTTTTCATAATTCAAATCCAACGAAAAACACGAGCAAAACGTCACCATTAGTCTTATCCTTAAATTCCGTGTCCCTTCGAAACCACCGAGCTAGTGCGAGAAGCACCGCGCGGGAGAGCAACGATATTTTTACACTCGCGCTTCGTCTGCCTTTCTAAGTTCATCCTGCACTCACTCAAACAGACTTATGGCAAGCGCTAGCGTGAAACACGCTCCGCCACTGAAAAAACATGGCTGCGCCCATGAATTTACACTTTATTAGGCGCAGCTCTGTTGCCGGATATGATTGTTAGTGGCAACCAAAATTTTTCATATCTTCCACGGATTTTAATATTGGCGTCACTTTGTCACTTGCACCGGTAGTACGAAACCGCTCTATTTCGTACCACCTTTTGTTCCATCCTTTACTCTTAATAACACTAGGTTACGCGACGGGAAGACTGAATAAATAACAAAAAAATGGGATCGACATATTGCATATTGCACTTTTCTGAACCGTACACGACATTACAGCAACCGCTAACAATAGCGCTTGATAAATCAACCCGGGGTAACTGAAAAAGCAAACTGCACAGGTCGAGTGCTCGCACCGAACTCCTCTTAAAATAAAAAGAAAAGATTTATGATAAATCTTCCATACTTTACTCCTAATTTGAAGTCTACGCATTGGAATTACACTTTTTTTATATCTACTTGACGTGTAGAACAGATTAGATGTAATAGACATCTGTTTTGTCATTAGAAGCGCCACTTGGTTAATTTTCACGGTAATGAGGAAATCCACCAGACACTTGCGACTAGCTGATTTCAATTTGTTCACAACTTTGGCAACTTGGATAGAACCTCGATTGTGGAAGCGCGGAAAACAAATGTCCGGTCGGTTGCTGCAGTATCGCGAGGATAGCCATTCTTAACACAACAATTAAATACCACTGTTTAGTGTACGGAACAATAAGGGGCGGACGAAGAGTAATTTGAGCTGCAGGCGAAAATTAATTTAGCGCCCCCCTGCTCATCATTGTTAAGTTTATATTATGAGAATTTCTGAACTTATTTATAGCCATGTAAACTTATTCACTGTTTAACTTGTCGGGACCTTCTTTTCATATAAATAAAAGAACACTACTTGCCAATTTGAACTCCTGGACGGGATTGATTTATTAAAACTTAACTTAACTCTAAGTCACTTCTTAATCTCTAACTTTTACCTAATACATTCCAAACTTTCTCCTACAGTGTATTAATCTGTATAATCTTGCTTTATCTGACTAGGCGTGGCCAACGGCAATAATTTGTCATGGTATGGACTTGTGTAGTGGTAGCATGAAAGCGTCCAATTCTCACAAGCTTTCGAGCATCGGCTGATTGCATACGCGTAGGCGTATAACAATCAGCACTGTTTCAATATACTCGCGGAGTCGCTTTTCTGCTTAGCTGCATGCGATTCCGGCTTAGGTGTGTAAATAGAAAGAGAGTGAAAATGGGTCATGAGAAAAGGTGCACGCTGCTAGTTTTACTTGCAGCGCTTTGGAATTTATGAGGTGACGAAAAAGCGGGTTGAGTAAGGTTTGGGTTGTATCTCATATGACTACATGCAACTTGGTTAATTCTCAAGTGGTTGGCATGTAGGCATGAGAATCAGGATTTGTGGTGAAACATGGTTTTAGGAATTTGACTGACTTGGTAGGATTTCTTAAGTGCTTTGCATATGGTCAGTATCGTATGCATCATTTGTTGCCAATGAAGATGTTTTGACGATCCAGCCCGTGGGAATATATTTTCCGGGTCTGTTGGAAAGTCGTTAGAAATTTGGGATTGTGGTAACCTTATAGTGTCAGGCTACACATTTTTAAAGAGGTAGGCACTGCCAGGCAGTCCTTGAGAAGTTAATATCTTGCCGAATATTCGAGTTATTATTATCATTCTGTTTTTTTTTTTTCAAATTTTTCGCTCACTCATTTGGCGTCCTTCGAGAATTGACGACCAGGCGACCGCCTGCTTCGCCTTCGTCGTAATCCTCCCCTGAGGACAGTTGTTGAACTTTTGTTTTGACGGTGAGCATGGTAGCTTATGTACCACTAGTGTTCTGATAAAAAAGCTTTTTTTGTGTGTGAAATCAAGTGCTTTAGGTGATCTAGTGCTAGTGATCCGACGGCAAAATTGGATATCTCAACAGATAAGTAGAAGTGTCTTTGCATGCCTTCAGTTTATTCTGTTTTTTACCGATTTATTTTATACCAGCGCCGACCAGTGATGCCACATTTTCATCTGTATTTTGGAGCTCAAAAAATCTTATCTCCTTGGTAAAATTTGAAAAAATCTGTAAAATAAAATCTGCATATGTACTGGACATATCCTTCTCGAAAAAAAATGCAATATAGCTCATTTAACATTTTTTCCGCGAATTCATTCATGCACACGTTTATGCGTAGCATATGAATATAATAAAACCTCCGACACGTTCCACCACATTCGAGTTAATTTATATTTTTCAACTATATAAAGAAGTTTAATTTACGACCCTATGAAAACCAAAAAAATCTGTATAAATCTGTATTATTTCCAGAAAATCTGTAATCTGTATATGCAGATATCTGTATGAAAAATACGCAAAAAATCTGTATAAATGCAGATAAATCTGTATATGTGGAATCACTGGCGCCGACCAACGCATCTATGTTATATAGATGCTACGGCTGCTGATTGAAATTTCATTGTTGTGTTTTTTCATTGTTCATTTGCCATTACCCTCCGTTGCTGCTGGACGAGTCCAGCGTATTTGTCTGCAGCAGCTTCGGCTTGTTTGTAGCGTCGATAAATGCAAATCTCAGTTTCACAGAGTTTGCACGCCCCTTACGAAAATAGCAGCGAAAGTTGTTAATGATAATGAGAATATTGAGTTTAAATGTGTTTCGTGTTTATCAGCCTGTGATGACGGTGGGAAAGATGATGTTTTGAGTTGAGTTGACAAAGATGAGAGATGCCTTATCATCTGTCTCCCAGTCGCTCACGAATAATCAACAAAATTGAAACCCAGATAAATGTTGCTGTTTCTAACGCGATCGAGACTATTTTGAAATCTGTCAGCGATTCTCTTCGTGAGAGTCTGGCAAACATTGAGACCAGTGTTGCTAGAAACCTGGATGATTTCAAAAACCATATAGTCTTAAATACCGATCGCGATAGAAATAATGGTCCAATGAACAGAAAAAGGAGTCGAAATGAGAGAATGGTTCACTCTGAATCGGACTCTAACCCCAGTAAAAGGATGTTAATAGTACGTGATGACGAGATTTTTTCGGATAGTATACCAACATACGCGAATGTTTTAGCGGGTTCGACTGGGAGTATGTCAAATGAATTACAGAAAAAGGAAAACCGTAAGGCTCGGCCGGTCATTGTGATCAAACCGGTCGAGACTTCGCAATCTAGTGAAGATACTAGATGTTTTTTGAAAAAAACTTTAGATCCGAAAATCCACAAAATTAGGAATTTTAGAAACGGTAAGAATGGCTCGATAATTACAGAGTGTGCTGTAGGGGATAATGTTGAGGTTGTTAAAAAGACATAGAAAGCAACCTAGGTGAACGATATAATGCTATTATTCTCACAATCGCGAAGCCTTAGTTGAAAATTGTGGGAATAAGTGATCGATATTCCTCCGATGAATTCATAGACTTGTTAAAAAGTCAAACTGATAGCATCGGCTTTAAAAAAGTAAAGGATATTGCCGAGTATGAAAATCCACGCTTCAAATATAACAAGTATAATGTGATAATCGAAGTTGATCAAGACACTTACAACAACAATATCGCACGCTTAGCCTTGGGGCTAATAGCGGTGTCGATCAACTAGATTAGTTGAGAGAATTCGTTATCGATATTGTTTTTGGCACATTTTGTATGTGTAGGATAAGTACAACGATACACCGTGCCCCAGTGCTGAGTCGAGAAAATTTCCAGTTCGAAAAGATCCTCGACTCGATCGGGAATCGAACCCGATATCACAACCGTGTGGGAGAGCTAGCCGACCGACATCGCTAACCACAGTGCCACGGGGACCACGATCAAGACACTTATAACTGCCTAATTAATGCTGGAAAAGTTAGCATTGGGTGTTTTGTACGAGAGACCATAAATGTATTGCGTTGCTTTAAATGTGGCGAATTCGGTCATAAAAGCACAGAGTGTGTTAATCCTGAGACATGCTCTAAGTGCAGTGGAAAGCACAAAACATCGGAATGCGCTTGATCGCGCACGATAAGGGCCCGTTGTTAAAATCCACAGCAGCAAACGAACACAAAGACGGAACAGTGATATGAAACAAAACAATAGCTGCTGCGGGTAGCACGACCAGCCGCTAGCGGCGGTGGCTGCGAGTGAACTGACTAGAATAATTTTATTGTCTGTTTCTTCTGATCATTTCAACTTAGAATAATGGGATTAGATCACTGGCTGGGGAACTGCGACAAATTACGTTCTGCCGCAACATAGTCCTCCCCAAAACCGAAGGTTTTCAAATATGGTAAACAATCAAACAGCGGGTTGGCTAAATTCTGCTACTGGTGAGCGACGCATATTGAACGGTGGATGTCCGCTGGAACGTACGATACAACCCAAGTCTGACCGTATGAAGTCCGAGACCTGCGCTTCCAGAAGAAATTTGCAACCGCACTACTGGCCCTTTACGGTGATGATTGCTGGTAAAATATCCTGACCTGACTCCGGATGATCCTTTCGACTGAACACTTGCTGGGTTGAATACATTCTCGGATGCTTTAAGCCTTGATGCCGTAAAGCCATCCTACTACTGCGCTGAATCCGAGCCCGTTGAATCCAGGAGCTGAATATACTCTGCAAAGCGGCTGCAAATCGCCCACACCGGCATAGTTCCGCTGGGGGAATTGTTGCTAAGCGGCTGCGAAATTGCCCATACCGGCATAGCTGAAGTATCGTGAAATTTTATCCGAAGCTAGTTACAACAATGCCGCACTCTCGTTGAGTCGGCCATTGCTGTCGAATTTGCCGGGAATCTGCACAATACTAAAAATTCACACGCGTTCTACTAGCGCGGCACCTGATCATCAGTGATGAAGTCGCGGCTAGTACCCGATGGCCAGGCTGGTATCCTGGTCACGGCACCAAATATGGGGGAATTGTTGCTAAGCGGCTGCGAAATTGCCCATACCGGCATAGCTGAAGTATCGTGAAATTTTATCCGAAGCTATTACAACAATGCCGCACTCTCGTTGAGTCGGCCATTGCTGTCGAATTTGCCGGGAATCTGCACAATACTAAAAATTCACACGCGTTCTACTAGCGCGGCACCTGATCATCAGTGATGAAGTCGCGGCTAGTACCCGATGGCCAGGCTGGTATCCTGGTCACGGCACCAAATATGATCGCGCACGATAGGGCACGTTGTTAAAATCCACAGCAGCAAACGAACACAAAGACGGAACAGTGATATGAAACAAAACAATAGCTGCTGCGGGTAGCACGACCAGCCGCCAGCGGCGGTGGCTGCGAGTGAACTGACTAGAATAATTTGATTGTCTGTTTCTTCTGATCATTTCAACATAGAATAATGGGATTAGATCGCTGGCTGGGGAACTGCGACAAATTACGTTCTGCCGCAACAGCGCTTTTACTGATTGTAATTGCGTAAATTGTTTAAAACATAATAATGAGTTAAAAATGAATTTGGACGCGAAACATCCAGCATCAAGTTCGCAGTGTCCAGTTTTTCGGAGACCGTTTAAAAAAAGAAAAAGCAACATGTTGTCAAGTAAATAGCAGCTGAGGAAAATGCAATGTGAGAGGAAATTGGAAATAGTTTATCTTAATATTGCTGGTTTATCCACAAATAATGTTGCTTTGCGCATCTTGTGGAAACAAAACGATTAATGTTAATAATGCTGGCTGAAACTCACATAGTGGAAGCTGATGCATTTGATCACTATAGCATTCCGGGTTATAAAGTTGCTTTTTGCCTTTCACATTCCAGCATACTGGTGGGGACGCTAAACGAATCAGTTGAAAACAATTGGTTTCTGGAAATATCAGTTCAGAGAGGCATGACGATGGGAAATTTTGGAATAGTCTACCATTCCCCCAGTTCAAGTGACCAGCGTTTTTTGGAAATTTTAGATAACTGGTGGGAAATTTTTTTTTTTTTTGTTCATATATAAATTATTTGACACGGCACAAATACAATTTAATGTTTAACGGCGCCAATTATATCTGGTAGCTTACTTTCTAAAGTATCTTAATAACTAAAAGCAAATTTTTTATCCTCGCTGCCGACTACGAGCTGAAACTAAATCTTACTTAAAGCTATAATATTTTGCATTAAAAGCACTGGTTTACTGTATGATGGTTTTCATTGCGATGGATAAGCAGCATGTGTGTGTGTAATCACGACAAGCAGTTGTTTTGGTTTTTTAGCTCCGTTTAATTTCTATTTATTTAGTGAATTTTCCATCGTTTTTCTGTAAATTTTATTACTGGTCATTCTACTCTGTGCGTGATACCACTGAACATTAAAGTTTGTACATATTTCGAAGTGTAATAGTTCTTTCGCTGCGATTTTTATTTTGCCGCTACACGCTACCGTCGGTTGTGCTCGATTCATCAATTCATCTCGCAATCAATAGACTATAGCAGTGATGGATACGAAGCAGTGTGGTGCATGTCAGCTGCTGGTGAACGATTTGGAACCAGTTCGCTGCGGCTTTTGTGAAACTTATTTCCACATCAGCCAAAAGTGCTGTGGATTTAATAATCGCGCACATAAGGAACTGTTTGCCGCTGGCCAAGCTATGTTTTTGTGTTTAGAATGCAGAGACGAATTGCAAGGCAGAAGCATTCGTTCATATTTGGCTGATAAAATCGAACCGAGTACTGCTGCACCAACTGATATTGATACTGGTAACATCTCATCACAAATTCATGAGCTACACAAGTTTGTCGAATGTTTGAGCCGCAAAGTTGACAGTTTGGCATTAGACCGTACCCAACCGGAACAAAATATTACTCCGCGGCCAATAAGTAATATAATTTGGCCAAGCCTAGGTGTTAAAAGAAGACGAGGTAATAACGGAACGCCACTACGTTCTACCACTACTGATCGTGGAACGAAAGCAGTCGATTTAAGTGGCCTATCAGTCCCATTTATTACTCTTGCTGCACCTGCTCCTAAGTTTTGGTTATACCTTTCGGGATTTCAACCACTTGTTACAAACGATGATGTTTGCCAGATTGTTGCTCGCTGTTTAGATGATGATAACCCAGTAGATGTTGTCAGATTGGTTCCCAAAGGCAAGGATATTGGTACGCTGACATTTGTGTCCTACAAAGTAGGCCTCTCTCCTGACCTAAAACATCAAGCGCTGATGCCCTCTACTTGGCCAGAAGGTCTGTTGTTCCTTGAATTCATCGAAAAAAACGCCAGTCGCGGGCCGAGCTCAGCCCACGAAAAGTACGTTTGCAGCCCTGCTGTTCACACCTGATCACTCCACATTGTAACACGGACGATGGAAACTGCGTTTTTGATGACTTGATTTCATCTACATATGCCACTGCTGATTTTTCGGATCCGGGACACCCTTTAACAGTCACTATGGAAGCCCCTGACCCCTCCGACACAGTCGTGCTACCTGCTGACATCCGCCTTCCTCATCGTCCCGGTCCTGTGTTCGGAGATGGGGACGGGGTCTTCCAGCCTGCATCGTCAGGCATGTATAATTGTATTTCCGACCTTTCGGCACCTCATGCTTTCCCCCGTTCCAGTGTTTTGGCGCATGGATCCGTTTCGTATTCACACCAGTTGCGGATTTACTACCAAAATGTGCGTGGGTTGCGCAACAAAATAGATTCATTCTTTTTGGCAGTCTCCGAAGGTGATTACGATGTCATTGTTCTTACTGAAACATGGCTCGACGATCGCATTCTCTCAACACAATTGTTTGGAAATCGCTATACTGTGTTCCGGACCGACCGTTCTGATTTGAATAGCAAAAAGACGCGCGGCGGAGGTGTGTTGGTAGCTGTTTCGGTGAGACTGAACTGCCGTATTGATGCTGCACCTATTCATGATACTCTTGAGCAAGTGTGGGTAATTGTGGAAACATCTTGCAGTGACGTCAGCGTGGGTGTTGTGTATTTGCCCCCTGACCGAAAATCGGATTCACAGCTAATTCAGCAACATATCGATTCGATAGAAATGGTTCTGTCACGTTTGAAGCCTCAAGCTCAAGCATTAGTTTTCGGCGACTATAATCAGTCTGGCTTGCGATGGTTTATTTCGCCTAATGGACTACCGTTAGTGAACACACTGCGTTCCCACATGCCGACTGGCTGCTGCTCTCTTCTTGATGGTTTTTGTCTACACGGACTGACCCAAATCAACACTGCTTTGATTGATGACGAACGCATGCTAGATCTCATATTTGCAAACGACCAAGCAATGCAAAATTGTTCTGTGTCTGTTCCCCACGAGCCACTGGTAAATCTTGAAGCTGTGCATCCTGCGGTCGTTATATCAGTGAGCCTTTCTCAACCAATGGTTTTCGATCAAGCTTCAGAAAGCAGGTCTTTGAATTTTCGTCGTGCTGACTATTCTGCACTTTGCGCAGCACTATCGGAAGTAAACTGGGATGCTTTATTGGATCGGTCTTCCTGTATCGACGAAGCGGTTGACTCTTTCAACAGTGCAATTGAGGGCGTAATCAACCAGACAGTGCCAGCTTGTGATCCACCTCGAAAACCAGTGTGGTCGAATCTTCACCTCCGTTCGCTCAAGCGCTTGCGGTCTGCTGCGCTTCGGAAATACTGTTCACATCGCTCGTCATACAACAAAAATCGATTGAACATCGCTAGCCGCCAGTATCGCAACTACAACCGATATTTGTACAACCGGTACGTGAAACGCATTCAAAATAATCTTTGCACACACCCAAAACAGTTCTGGTCGTTCGTGAATAATAAACGGAAGGAAGCCGGATTACCCTCTTCCATGTTTCTGGGCGATTCCGTTGCTAACAACGAACGTGAAAAATGCGATCTATTTGCCCAGCAGTTCCAGCAAGTTTTCAACGGTTTTGTTGCCTCTCCCGAACAAGTCAGTATAGCCAGCAATGCAGCTCCCCGAGACGTGTTTTCATTTCGACTGCCGCTTATTATTACAGAGGATGTTGTCATTGCCCTGAGTAAGCTGAAAGCTTCGTATACCGCTGGACCTGATGGTATTCCTTCAGCGGTTCTCAAGCGATGTGGAGAAGTTCTCTGTTCGCCAATCGCTAAGCTATTTAATTTATCTGTGCAGCAATGTAAATTTCCTGACCGTTGGAAATTTTCGTATTTGTTTCCAATTCACAAGAAAGGTGATAAACGCAACATCTCTAATTATCGTGGCATCACATCCTTGTGCGCTTGCTCTAAGTTGTTCGAGATAATTATTAACGACGCTTTATTCGCTAGCTGTAAACATTATATTGACACCGAGCAGCACGGATTTTTTCCTAAACGGTCAGTAACCACAAACTTAATGCAGTTCGTGTCTCGCTGTGTACAAACCATGGATTGTGGTTTTCAAACTGATGCAATTTATCTGGACTTGAAGGCTGCGTTCGATAAAGTGGACCACGGGATACTGCTTGGTAAAATGTTTAGGCTCGGTATAACATCGGATTCCGTACGCTGGTTTGAGTCGTATTTGACTGAGCGTAGAGTTTGTGTGAAAGTAGGATCTGTTGTTTCAGACCGCTTTTCCAATATGTCAGGAGTTCCTCAAGGTAGTAACCTGGGTCCGCTACTCTTCTCTATCTTCATCAACGACGCTGCTCTTCTGCTGCCACCAGACTGCCGGCTGTTTTATGCTGACGACACGAAACTGTTTAAAAAAATTAAGTGTTTGCGTGATTGTATGGAGCTACAGAATTACCTGGACACGTTTGCGAGTTGGTGCGGAACGAACTGCTTAACGCTGAGCATAGATAAATGCAACACGATCTCTTTTAATAGGAAGCGTACGCAAATCGAATTTACATATTCTATTGAAAATCAACATCTTCTCCGTGTGGAGTGTGTAAAAGACCTCGGAGTAATTTTGGACCGCAAACTTACATTTAAAACCCATTATGACAGCATTATCGCTAAGGCAAACCGACAACTTGGGTTTATATTCAAGATTGCTGATGAATTTCGTGATCCGTTATGCTTCAGATCATTGTACTGTTCCCTTGTGAGATCAATCCTAGAGACCAGTTCTGTGGTATGGAGTTCTTTCCATGCAAATTGGTCACACAGAATGGAAATGGTGCAGAAAAAATTCATCCGCTATGCTCTCCGCTTTCTCCCTTGGCGGGATCCACAGAACCTACCACCATACGAAAACCGCTGCCGACTTCTTGGTATTCAACCATTAGAACATCGACGACAAATCGCACAGGCCGTCTTTGCTGCTAAACTATTGACTGGCCACATCGACTGCCCAAGTATTTTGACCCAGCTCAATCTATACGCTTCTGAAAGACCACTGCGTAACAGAAACTTTTTTTATTTGGAACCGCGCAGTCGACTTTATGGTTCCCACGATCCGATTCGCGCCATATCCCGCCGCTTTAATGAGTTTTATGAGTTATTTGACTTCAATATGCCGATCAACGCTTTTCGTCAGCGAGTAATTGATGTTTTACGAACAACCTGACTATATTTTTAATTTAATAATTCATTAAGACTCATCATTGTCAGATGAATATAGACTGTGAAATAAATAAATAAATAAATAAATAAATATTAAATTTGTTCCGCTGCTGGGCCAAGACATTACGGACTGGCATATTGGGTTGTCTCCCTCGGGCCTTGAGAGTATCGTGCGGGTCTGATTGCTGTTTCCGGATCCGGCGTGTTCTTGTCGTTAGGTTGGATGTAGGCGGAAAGGGATAGGACTAAACTGGGGCGTGGATGGATTTCAGGAAAACGTATATAAGGGACATGTAGGATAGGTCACGGCTCGCCAAGACATCACGAACAGGAACAGCCGACTGCCTACCTTCGGCCTGCAGGGAAGCTATTAATTTAGACCTGGCGTCACGGTGTACAGGGCATGACCAAACAACGTGCTCTATGTGGTGATAACCTTCACCACAGGCACAGACACCACTCTCTCCGAGCCCAACACGACGGAGATGCGCATCAAATCTATAGTGATTGGACATAAGCCGGGACATCACGCAAATGAAATCCCGACCTGCATCCAACCCCTTGAACCACGGATTCGTCGACACCTCGAGGATTATGGAATGTAACCACCTTCCCAGTTCCCCTCTGGTCCAAGCATTTTGCCAACTGATGATCGTATTCTGACGTACAAATGAGAAAAATTCATTGAAGGCAATTGGTCTTTCATAAATTCCACCGTTTGTTGCGCCCACCTTAGCCAAAGAGTCCGCTTTCTCATTGCCCGGTATCGAGCAGTGAGAAGGGACCCACGCTAAGGTAATCTGAAACGATTTTTCGGATAAAGCACTCAGATGTTCCCGTATTTTCCCCAGGAAATACGGAGAGTGCTTAACATCTTTCATCGATCGGAGAGCCTCAATGGAACTGAGACTGTCCGTATAGACGAAATAATGGTCCGTGGGCATTTTTTCGATAATCCCTAGCGTGTACTGAATTGCAGCCAATTCTGCAACGTAAACAGAAGCAGGATTATCGAGCTTATGGGAGACGGTTAAATTGTTATTGAAAATACCGAAGCCAGTGGACCCATCAAGAAGTGATCCGTCAGTGTAGAACATATTGTCGCAGTTGATGTTTCGATATTTATTGGAAAAAATTTTGGGGATCTGCTGCACGCGTAAATGATCCGGGATTCCACGAGTTTCTTCTATCATGGATGTATCGAAAAACACAGTGGAATCCGAAGTATTTGATAAGTTGACACGATTTGGAATATTCGAAGAAGGGTTAATATTTTGGGACATGTGATTGAAATACAATGTCATAAAACGGGTTTGAGAATTAAGTTCGATTAACCTTTCAAAATTTTCAATCACAGGACGGTTCGAGACCTCACATTTGATAAGAATGCGAGAAGACAGGCTCCAGAAGCGGTTTTTCAATGGTAGTACTCCAGCTAAGACCTCCAAACTCATCGTTTGGGTCGATTGCATGCAACCCAAGGCGATACGCAAACAACGATATTGTATTCGCTCCAGTTTGATCAAATGTGTGTTTGCTGCGGAGCGAAAGCAGAAACACCCGTACTCAATAACAGACAATATCGTTGTTTGGTAAAGCCTAATAAGGTCTCCTGGATGGGCTCCCCACCATTGTCCGGTTATTGTACGGAGAAAATTCACTCTTTGTTGACATTTTTTCATCAGATACCTCACGTGACAACCCCAGGTGCCTTTAGAGTCGAACCAGACACCAAGATATTTGTGTACCAAAACCTGAGAAATCGTTTTACCCATTAATTGTGTTTGAAGCATGCTTCCTAGAAAAAACTACTATCTCAGTCTTCTCCGGAGAGAATTCGATACCTAGCTGTAAAGCCCAAGCAGACAAATTGTCCAAGGTATCTTGCAATGATCCTTGCAAATCGGCAGCTTTGGCTCCTGTAACAGAAATTACACTGTCGTCTGCAAGTTATCTTATCGTGCATGAATTTGCCAGACATTCGTCGATGTCATTTACATAAAAATTGTAAAGAAGGGGGCTTAAACATGAGCCCTGGGGAAGACCCATGTAGCTAATTCAAAAAGTTGCCAAATCGCCGTGCGTAAAATGCATGTGCTTTTCGGACAACAAATTGTGCAAAATATTGTTCAAAATTGGAGAAAATCCTTGTCGGTGAAGTTTACCCGAAAGAATGTCAATAAAAACGGAATCAAAAGCCCCCTTAATGTCCAAGAACGCAGACGCCATTTGTTCTTTGCGAGCATACGCCAGCTGATTATCTGTTGTAAGCAACGCAAGACAATCATTCGTCCCTTTGGCACGGCGGAAACCAAATTGAGTATCTGATAGTAGACCATTTGATTCGACCCAATGGTCTAAACGACGGAGTATCATTTTTTCCATCAATTTCCGGATACAGGATAGCATTGCAATCGGCCTATAAGAGTTGTGATCAGAAGCTGGTTTCCCTGGTTTTTGGATGGCGATCACCTTCACTTGCCTCCAATCCTGCGGTACAATGTTTTGCTCCAGGTTCAATAAGTTGAACAAGTTCAACAAGCGCCTCTTGGCATTGCCGGGTAGATTCTTCAACAAGTTGAATTTGATTCTATCCAACCCAGGCGCGTTATTGTTACAGGACAGGAGGGTAACTGAAAATTCTGCCATCGTAAAAGGTGATTCTATCGCGTCGTGACCCGGAGACGTATCGCGAACAAAGTTTTGCGCAGGAACAGAGTCCGGACATACTTTCCTGGCAAAATCAAATATCCACCGACTTGAAGACTCCTCGCTTTCGTTGACCGTTACGCGATTCCGCATTCTTCGGGCTGTGTTCCAAAGAGTGCTCATCGATGTCTCCCTCGACGTCTCGTTCACGAACCGACGCCAATATCCGCGTTTCTTTGCTTTAGCCAGGCTTTTAAGCTTGGTATTAAGCTCCGAATACCGTATATAGTCGTCGGGTATACCTCCCTTCTGGAAGGCCAAAAACGCGTCGGATCTTTGCGTGTAGACATCGGAGCATTCTTTGTCCCACCACGGAGTTGGAGGCCGCTCTTTGATCGTTACGCCGGGATATTTCTTCGTTTGGGCTTGCAACGCGGCGTCGAGGATTAAGCCCGCGAGGAGGTTGTATTCTTCAAGTGGTGGATGATGTTGAATCGACTCGACCGCTTTTGAAATCATTTCCTCGTATAACTTCCAATCGACATTCCGTGTGAGGTCATACGGAATGCCAATTGGTCAAATGCGAGTTAACCCGTTATTAATTGAAATAAGAATAGGCAAATGGTCGCTACCGTGAGGATCGATGATTACCTTCCATGTGCAATCCAACCGTAGCGACGTCGAACATAAGGATAGATCCAAAGCGCTTGGGCGCGCTGGAGGTTTCGGGATACGTTTCTTTTCACCGTTGTTCAAAATAGTCATGTCGAAGTCATCGCAAAGGTTATAGATCAAAGAGGAGCGGTTATCATTGTAGGGGGAACCCCAAGCTACACCATGAGAGTTGAAGTCTCCCAAAATCAAACGTGGCGAGGGAAGAAGTTCTATTAAATCATAGAGCAACCGTTGCCCAACCTGTGCTCTGGGAGGAATATATATTGAGGCAATACAAAGCTCTTTACCTTGTATTGTCATTTGACATGCGACAACTTCGATGCCTGGAATCGAGGGGAGGTTAATACGATAGACAGAATAGCACTTTTTAATCCCTAGAAGTACTCCTCCATATGGGGTGTCTCGATCAAGGCGAATAATATTAAAATCTTGGAAGTTGAGATCAATATTTGAAGTAAGCCAAGTTTCACAAAGGGAAAATGCATCGCATTTGTTTCTATTTATTAAAACTTTGAATGAATCCATTTTTGGTAAAATACTTCTACAATTCCACTGTAAGACAGAGATAGAATCCTTCGTATACGCAGATGAATTAGGCATCGAAGGATACAATCGCTGCAAGGAGGAGCCATTGGGGAGTCAACTGCTTCAAAAATGATCTAACTGTTGGGAGGAATGCTGTAAGAAAAACTTTAATTGGATCGGGTATATTGAAATTTTCAAAGATCCAGTCCACAATGTCAGAGAATTTCACAAATCCAGAGTTTGGTTCATCAACTGGGTGTGCAAAAGGAACAACTGGGGTTTTTGATGTTCCAGGAAGTGCTGGGAACTCCTTCTGGGACTTTAAATTTGCAAGCCCAGGAGGAGTTTGCTTCG
The DNA here is from genome assembly GCF_029784165.1 of Wyeomyia smithii. NCBI lineage: Eukaryota > Metazoa > Arthropoda > Insecta > Diptera > Culicidae > Wyeomyia > Wyeomyia smithii. The sequence continues at coordinate 136,820,779 of NC_073695.1, forward strand.
GTTTTTCCGCAGCACTGTTTGGTTTGTTTGTAACTTTCATTTCACTTTGGGAAATCTTAGGACCTTTTCGGGGAAGTTTAGGAGAGGAAATATTTTTCCTTTTTCTAGACGCCCCAGGATTGGCACAAGATGTTCCCGCTGGTGAATCGTCAGAATCGGTTTCATCAGAGGACAACAGATCAAAGGGGTTCGATGTTATGGTAGAAGTGGTCACGGTCTTCTTCAGCATCTCAGCGTAAGATCGCTTTGAACGCTCCTTAAGTGACCGCTTGATTTTATCTCTGCGCTGCATGTACACCGGGCATGTGGAGAGATCATGCTGATTTTCCCCGCAGTGAATACATTTTTCAGCATTTACACTGCAAGAATCGTCCGCATGAGTTTTTCCACACTTGCTACATCGTGCCTTATTGCAGCAGTAGGCGGCTGTGTGGCCTAGCTGCTTGCAATTGGTGCAATTCATAACACGGGGTACATACAATCGCACAGGCAGACGAACCCGTTCGATCGAGACGTGGCTAGGGAGAGCAGATCCGGCAAACGTAACACGAAACGAGTCTGACGGAGTGTACACTTTTGTGCCGTTGACAAGAGACACAAACCGCAATTGCTTGCAATCTATGATCTTTACTTTTACGTCATGACACAAAGCATTTTTGAAGCAGCCAAAACCGCTTGCCAAGATACACTCGACCGACAGACTCGAATCGGTTATGACACCGTCGATCTCCACGTCTCGTGCGGGTATATAAACGCGATACTTGCGTGTGAAAAGCTCGGAGCGAGCAATAGCGTTGGCCTGTTCCAGGTCGCTGACCACGACACGGAGCTTGTTGGGTCTGACCTTGGAGATTTCGGTCACGGCCTTGTACCCCTCCGTCAGGTCTTTCGAAATCTGCAGGATGTTTAACGGTTTCGATTTCGGTCCTGCTTTTGGCCGAAAGAAAACAGTAAAGCTGCCCTGAGATCCGTCCGGGTAAAACCTGGGGCGAGGGGGGACTGGAGAATTAACAGAGGAAGGGTTGGCAGGAGGGACAGGGTCGGGGGGGTTCGGGGATGGTGGCACGGGAGGCGAGGGATCTACATCCATCGCGCTAAATCTAGCGCACTAGCGCCGACAGAACACGTACCTCTTTACTTCTCCTTTCAGCAGGGTTGGTCGTCCGAACGGTCGAAGCTGCAGCCGTTACAGCCAGCAGCACCAATACAGCAGCTCCAAACAGCCACCAGCAGCGAACTGGGTGTGCGATCACTTCGCTGTGCTGACACAACTCGCTGTCAACTGTTGGCTTCTTCTTTTTCCTCCTTTGTGTTGAGATTCTCGTCCACTGCTGTAGCACAAATCACTTAGCAGCCAAATCGGCTTACGCACCAGCAAACAGCCACGATGCGAAACAGTTGCACAAAGGCGGGCGACCTTGAACCTTCACTCGACCAGGCAAACAATGCCAACACTTGCTCACGCGTCTTTTGTTTTATATTCTATCGGAGCGATCACCAAACACGTCCGATACTGATGCGTGTTCGGCACAGAATGGAAAAATTTTGTTGATTTGAATAAATTAAACGTAATTGCTGGTGATTTCAATATTGATTGGCTTGGTGGATCGAATTCGGATCAATTAAAGCAATTAGTCGGTTTTTTCAATTTAAGGCAAACAGGTTTTCAATTTACAAGTATTTCCAGACACTCTCGTACCTTGATTGATCATGTGTTCTCAAATTTTGGTAATGTTCATTCCTTTACAGAGGCCGATTATAAAATAACAGATCATGAGACAATTTGTATTTCAATTGAAAACGATCAAAACCGGGAGAATAAAGTAAAAATAAAGTGCTGGAATAGTTATTCGAAACAAGCAATGTCTCAGCTTGTTTCAAGAAGTATGAAATGGAAATTTGGAAAATAAAGCAGCTGTTCTAACCGATACGCTGGAAGAGTGTATGTAAGAATCTAGTCTCTGAAAAATTTATTGGGTTACAAAATTCGAACAGCTGGTACTCTTTAGATCTTGTGCGTTTAAAACGTAAAAGAGATAAATGTTATAAGAAATTTTGCAGAAGTAATGATAACGATGATTGGAACAGGTACACCGCGGCGCGAAACATATATTCACGCACATTGAAAATGTGCATATATGTGCATAGATGTGTATACATACAACGGAAGATCGATCAACATCAAAATAACAGCAAAGGGTTATGAAAAACTTTAAAAAAATTAATGAAAAGTAATAATACATTATCACAGTCCATAACTTTTAATGGTATTGAGGAAAACTCCGCGCGAGTTATTGCAAATAAATTTAACAGCTATTTCGTTGAAAGTGTTCAATCGATCAATCAAAGTATTGATGTGGTCAATGAACCTGACGAGATAATACAGCCGATTCATAATAACTGTAGGTTTGATGGTTTTCATCCTATTACTTTTGCAGAGTTGAAAGATATATGTTTCTCTTTGAAGAGATCGGCTGGTATAGACAATGTCAACGCAAAAGTAATACAAGATTGCTTTCATGTAATTGGACACGACCTGCTGGACCTTGGTAACGAATCTTTACAAACAGGGCACGTGCCTGAAGTTTGGAAGGAATCTTTTGTGGTTCCTATCCTCAAAATTACTTTGACGGATAAAGCCGAAGAGTTCCGCCCCATTAATATACTGCACACATTAGAGAAAATTATTTGAACAGTAATTATTTGCTAATCCCAGAACAATCAGGTTATCGAGAGGGACACTCTTGTGAGTCTGCATTGAATTTGGTGTTAGCAAAATGGAAAGAGAAAATCGAGGCTAAAGAAACTATTTTTGCGGTGTTTCTGGATCTAAAACGCGCTTTTGAAACAATTTCTAGGCCCTTATTGTTGTAAACATTGAAGCGCTTTGGTATCGTAGGGACAGCATACAAATGGTTTGAAAGCTATTTGTGTGCTAGAACTCAGAAGACTCGTTTTAATGATTCTGAATCAGTTTCCATTGCTAATACACTTGGTGTACCGCAAGGAAGTGTTTTAGGGCCCATTTTGTTTATAATTTATATTAATGACATGAAGCAAGTTTTACGGGTTTGCGATGTAAATCTATTTGCCTACGACACTGTTCTGTTCATTGCGGCTAAAAACCCAAATGATGTTGAAACACTTTTAAACCAAGATTACCATTATCTGGCGAATTGGTTGAATTTTAAAAAAACTTGAACTAAACAAAATATTTGATTATTTCTTCGGCCAAACTTCAGACCAGACGTAAATATTGCAATTAATGGTGAGACGATTGATCGCATGAATGAGTTAAAATATCTTGGAGTAATCATAGATGACAAGGTCATCTCACATTGAAAACGTCATCAGAAAAATGGCTAAAAAATACGGTATTCTGTGCCGTTTAAAAAATGAATTGACTGTTAGTAGTAAAACTTGTTGTACAAGTCAATCATTTCACCACATATAGACTTTTGCTCATCCATCTTATACCTTGCAAATAATACACAAATATTGAGATTACAGCGGTTACAAAATAAAGTAATGCGATTAATATTAAGATGTAATAGATACACTTCCTCAAGTTTCATGCTGGACGCGTTACAATGGCTTTCTGTGAAGCAACGAGTATATTTTTTGACAATGGTGTTTCTTTATAAATATTATTAATAATATGCTGCCTCGATATTTTTGTGATCGAATTTATAGGGGAAGTGATTTTCATAGGTACAACACTAGAAACGCGGAGGACGCTAGAACACCACACTCTCCACCAGAACTCTCTGTTGTACAAAGCAATTAACTTTTTCAATTCGATGCTCAGACAAGTGAAACGTGCAGCAACAATGGCGGAGTTTAAAAGGCTTTTTATTTCACACATAAAATCTGTTTTGTAGACAGATTTCAACGATTTTTTTGTAAATTAATGAAGAAGATTGTAATATTTAAGTATTTTTTAAAATTTATCTGGTACACTAAGTTATTATGTTCATTGATGATGATAGATTTTTGTTTGAATATAGCTAATAATATTAAATAGTAGAGTTAAAAAAAAATGAGTTGACTACACATGTTTGAGCCACGCGCTGTAAATATCCATATTGGGTGGTATTCGGTCATTTTCAGCTGTTTTTTCTGGCATCAATCTGATTTTGAAATACCCATATTGAGCGGTATTCAGTTTTTTGGCTGTTTACCAGAAACTGAAAGTGGTCATCTTTGAATTAAAAATGGTGTCCAGGTCAATGTTTGGCTTCTATGCATCATTTCGAATACGGAAATATCCATATTGAGTAGTATTCGGTAATTTTTGGCTGTTTCCTCAAGGTCGTATCTTTTAACTTAAAATGGTTTCTGAGGTCGATTTTTAGCTCCTTGCATCATTCCGGTTCCGAAAATACTCATAATGGGTATTCCGATTATTACCAATCGCAATGATGATTCGGGCAAATCCATACCAAGTTTTCTTTATTTATTTATTTATTTATTTCGTCAATCAGGTAGACTACATACAGTTTTATTTACATATATGATCAATTGTTAATTTTGTCTTCTGTTCAAAGCATTTCTTATTGCTGCCCTAGACATAGTTACGTCAATGTGTATACAGTAATGATTATATGTGCTATCATTTGGTTCATAGGTCTGTTAGTTGCATACATTGTTCGTAGCCACTTGAAACAAACTACTAGCTCTAAGTATGCGTGAAGATACATAAAAGTTCAAGTTTTCTGATTTCACACGATGGGAGATTATGTCGTTGATAAAAGAGACCTTAGCGATTTCTCTTCGTTTCACAAGCGTTTCAATGTTAATTAGCATGCATCGTGATTCATATGATGGGAGTATCAAAGAACTGAGTGCATACATCAAAAATTGTTTTTGAACTGATTCTATTCTTGCTACATGTGTGGGTAGATATGGGCTCCAAACTACACTACAATATTCGAAAACAGATCTTACATGCGATACATAAAGTGTCTCAATGGTATAGCGGTCTTTAAAATTGTAGCTGAACCTTTTGATGAATCCTAACATACTGGGGGCTTTATTGATCATTGTATTATAGTGTTCCACAAATATAAGTTTTGGGTCAAGTATTACCAATATTGATAGAGCAGAGGTTAGGCAGATACCTACCACCGTATTGGTGGAAATGTTGCATGCTTCCTATATGTACACGCCCAATATGAAATTCGATCAAAGCACTCGGGGATATTACGTCACAAAGTTTGTTTTGAAAATTGCAGTGCGTTCATTTATGTGAAGTTGACGGAGTGCATAGTTCTTGAAATGCCGTTATGCTCAACAAAATCATGTGGAATTTCTTCATAGAAGATGCAAAGTTTGTGTGTTCCCAGCACTTCAAACCGGAAGGCTTCGAATGCCGGTATCTTGTCGGTCATAGAAAGGCAATAATCATTTTAAATATTTACTCTGGTCTTACTATCAAAAACATTACAGCCGTTCCAAATATTCTTACGCTACCTGGAAGAGATCCTTCAGTATGAAGTCTGCGATTTAAACGTAAGGCACAGGCGGAATTAATAGCTAATAATTGATAGTTGGTTGAGAAATCCAGAGACAATAAATACGGAAAATCTCCCTAGAAGTGAGCAGGTGGAACCATCGCAAGAATGGTTCGATTCATCGAATTGCATGAACGCATCTTGTGACTGGATTTACAATGCTGCAGAAATACCTGTAATTAGTCATGTTGAACATGTTGAAAAGTCTGTTTCAAAATTCAAAAAGCAATTTTCCGAAGTGTTTCAAGAAAGAAGCGAAAAGATATGTTGCTACACGTATCAACATTAGATTAAAACACATGAAAAAAATATTCTAGAGGGAAAGACTAACAAGTATAAAATAGTTAGGATGAGAGACCACGTTAATTTTCGAAATCGTTGTACTATTACAGGAAAAAATAAATTACAGAAAAACATATTTGAGACTCCATCCGAAATCGTTTCGAGAAAATAGCAAGAAAACATGGCACTTTTTAGAATAAAAATTGATTTTGTTTCTTGACCGCTAACCGTACTATTTTTGCTTATAACTGTTCCTCTTCACACCATATTTTAAAATTGATTTCCAATATAACAAGAGAAAATCTCTTCTCAAAAGTTGCTTTTAAAAATCCTGTTTTATCAATATCTACCAGTGCGTTGTGATGGAACCTTCGACGTTGTGACGTAGAAGCTTTTAGCATCACGTTTGTTTAATATGTTTTCGTTACCAAGACAATCAAACTCCTTCTTTCTCCTAACCTGTCAATCTATTATCATTGAAGTATTACGCCTAGGTCTCTAAACTTGTATCTCCTTTGAATCGACTGATTTCCTGTGAAACTGAAATCATGATTGGTGATTGGTGATTGGTGTGTTTTTTCGAGTAGGATATAATGTTGCATTTTTTAATATTAAGATCCAGTAGACTTTTGGCACACCAATTGAAGAAAACGGTAATTTCAACCTGAAAATGTTGCAGATCTACGTTGTTACGTATCTCCATGTACAATTTCATGTCGTCTGCATAGATGAGTACTTTGGCGCGTTTCAGTACAAGATTGACATCGTCGACAAACATAATTGTTGCCCGCAGCACGCCTTGAATTTCGGGTTTTATAATAAATTTTCTCCGATGTACGGTAATTCAGATTTATTATAAAATTCCTGGTTAGATAATAACTTAAAATTAAGAATAGTTATAAACGAATGTGAAAGTGTGGTTTACCTTTAGTAATTCAGCTGTGGCAACAAACGTGGGATTGGATCCGACTGCGTGAATGATATTAATGATAATCCTGAATATTATGTGCTGTTATAATTTTATACGCCGGATAATTAAATTTTCATATATACCTATGATTTGCGATATCTTAACTATCAATAACTGATCTTATCACTAACCTTCACCTTTATAAATCAAACCTTATATAGACTATCAAATGTTAAATTGAACTCGAGATTGATACTTAATATTCTGACTGCCAAAGACGAACTGTGAAGCCGTAAGAGCCTTTTCTCTCGATCTACCTATTTTTTTCCCTGCATTTCCTTTTGCTTGACGTACAGATCCCTCCGCTAAGTAAATTGTGTGGCCGCAAGGGTCATTCGGAGGTGATACATAACTCCACTTTTAAAGTTCCACTACCAGATGGAGTAGAGCTTGATGTTCGGCGTGGCGTAACTTACAGTCCCCCTCGGAATGCGCGAAGACTTTGTTTCAAGCATGGTTTCCAACGCATACGTCAAGAACAGCGAGGTTCACTGCCGGCCGTTCATAAATTCCTCCTCTAGGTGTCTGTACGGTCGCGGAGCGCACTTGTCCGTCACGCGCTAAATTTACCGATATAATCCTTCCTATTGGCCAACAGTTGCGCGGAAACTTAGGATACGCCACAACGACGATATCGTTCACCTGAATAGGTCTCGTTGCTTTGAGCCATTTTGTACGTCTGGTAATAGTCGGTAAATAGTCACGAAGCCATTGTTTCCAGAACTGATTAGCCAGTGTCTGAGAAAGTTGGTAATTATTTTTCAATACGTTCGGGTTGTCGTTTAGGGGAACCAATGGTTTTAACCCGTTAGATGATTGGAGAAGAAAATGATTGGGTGTTAACACTGGCGAACGATCATTGTCCATTGGGATGCTAGTCAACGGTCGCGAGTTTACGATGTTTTCTACTTCATTTAATGCATTTTTGAGTACTTCGACTGACACTATCCTGGATCCGATCACCCTATTCAGATTTTGCTTCACGGTCCTTATTAGTCGTTCCCACGCACCTCCCATATGCGGGGCCGCGGGGGAATTGAATTTCCACTCGGTGTAACTGGAAGTAAACTCTTCTGTTCTGATTTGTTGTTCTGAGTTTGTTCTGATCAATGTTTAAAACCGCAGTCTCTAGTGCGTTATGTGCACCCTGAAAATTTGTACCGCGGTCGCTGTAAATCACGGCTGGAGTTCCTCTGCGACAAAAAATATTTCTGAGTGCCATGATGCAGGAATCTGTAGACAGTGAGTGTGCGATTTGCAGATGGATCGCTCGCGTTGTGAGGCACGTTGCAAGGACTCCCCATTTTTTTTCAGTTCGACGACCTAATGACACTTTTATCGGTCCGAAATAGTCCACCCCCATATGAGTAAAGGGTGATGTATATGTGGCAAGTCGTGCCTCAGGTAGCGCGGACATTAAAGGTGGACGAGGGACTGCACTATCATTTTTGCATTGCTGACATTGCTTTCGTACCTTTTGATATACCACTTTGAGACGTGGAATGTAGTACTGCTGTCGTAGCTCGTTCACGACAGTTTCGTGATTCTGATGATGAAACTTCAGATGAAAATGTGCCACAATCAATTTGGTTATAGTATGTTATCGAGGTAGGATTACTGGATTTGTGGCCGTTATATCAATGTATTTGCAGGCACCGGTTCGACCCTGCACACGAAGAATGTTTTGGGGATCTAGAATTGGGTTGACTCTGTAGATTAGACTACCTTTTGGAAAAGGTTTACTTGCCCCTGACTCAATGCTTGCTTTCAGTATCGCGATTTCGTCGGTAAACGTATCTTCCTGAGCGATACGATAAAGATAGTTCTAAGCGCGAATCCGTTCATCACGGGTTATTGGCCCTTTTATAGGAATTTCCTTCTTAGCTAGTCTTCTCCAATTAAACGCTAATCTATGGATAAATTCTATGCGACGTAGCAGCGTCGACCATCTTGAGAATTTTTCAGGTGAGACTAATGGTTGCACCATCGTAAGATGCATCAGCAGGTGCGGACGGAGATCTACATCGGTTTCACCACATTGCTGCGTCAAAACGGGCCACTTATTAGCCGGTTCCCAGAGAAAATCGGGACCGCGAAACCAACGGCTGGATGAATCTAGTTTTGGTACTCCATTCTATTTGGTTCCTTCGTCTGCGACGTTATATTTTGTTGGTATCCAATACCAATCCGTTGTCTCTGTATGCTCTAAGATTTCACTTACTCGAAAGGCAACGAATTGGCTGTATCTCCTATGGTCTGAATTCAGCCAGCAACATACATCTCTCGAATCAGTGTAAAAGAATCGCTTTTTTACATCAATTGTTAGCGATTTCAAAATAGATTTCGTTAGACGCATACCGAGAACAGCCGCTTGTAATTCGGAGCGGGGGATCGAGAGAAATTTAATTGGAGCTACTCTAGTCTTAGCACTTACTAGTACACATTCGATTGAGGACCCCTCTTCGAACCGAAGGTATGTAGCAGCCGCAAAACCGTTTTCGCTGGCATCAACAAATGTGTGCAGCTGAATGTCTGCGTGTTTAGAGCTAGCGGCACGATAGCACCTTCGAACTTCTAGTTTCTCGATTTGATGTAGTACTTTAACCCATACCAGCCATTTCTGGAATTCTGGTTCTTTGATTGGGTCATCCCAGCCGATTCCTGAGCGCCAAATGTCTTGCAACAATACCTTGAGATACATCAAAAAATGAGCTATTAATCCCATTGGGTCAAAGGTCAGCATTAACGTGCGAAGGGCTTCTCGTTTAGTGGGTCTTCTTCTCCCAGCAAGCAACTCATCTGCATGCCTAGACGATAGTTTGAAAGTAAAGCAGTCTTTCGCTGTGTTCCACCACATCCCGAGGATTTTCTCAGTAGTAAGGCCTCCAGTAACGTATAATTTTTTCTCGGTTTCCCGAAGTTCACTTAGTTTGGCCTGTACAACTGATGAATTGGACCGCCAGTTTCTCATTCTGAAACCACCTTCTGTGTGAATCATATTAACGTCACGTGCGAGTGACAGCGCTGCTTTTTCTGTTTCTACACTTACGAGCATGACGTCAACATAATGTTGCTTGATTATAGCACGTACGGCAGCGGGAAATTCATTCTCGTATGATGCGGCATGTTTATTTTTCACATATTGAGCCGTACTAGGCGAACAACAGGCCCCAAATGTCATCACCTGCATGATGTATGTATCTGGGTCGCGCCCCCAGAGAAAGCGCTGACAATGTTGATCTTCCTCACGTATAAGTACCTGGTGATACATTTCCCTCAGATCGCCACAGATTGCTACCGGATGTTCCCGGAATTGGATCAAGATACTTAGTAAAGATGTTAAATAATCGGGTCTTTTCAACAGAACAGAGTTTAGTGACACTCCGTGTGCTTTAGCGGCTGCATCCCATACCAATCGCGTTTTATCTGGTTTATTGGGATTCACCACTGAAAAAACAGGCAAATACCAAACACGTGTACGATCAAATTGAAGCTCGGCGTTTGATAATTTCCTAATATAACCCTTAGCGAGGTAATCGGTGATTTTTTGGTCCAAAGTATTCCGTAAAGATTCATCCGTTTGCATTCGACGCTCCAGGCATTGCCAACGCTTCAGTGCCATTGTTTTACTGTCGGGTAATCGAACATTATCGTACCTCCACAGTAGACCGGACTCATAACGTTTCCCTTTTTTACACGTTAGTGTGTCCAACATGAGTTGCGCGCGTTCGTCTTCAGAGGAAAGGATTATTCTACTCGGTTTTACTATACCCATACTATCAATAGAAAAGTACTCTTTCATAGCATTGTGTAGAATGTCTTCGTTTCCCCCGTTGCAAGCACATACATCAATTACATGATGATTGACAACATTGTCATATGAAGTGACTGCACCAGTGCACCCATACACACACCATCCCAGGCGGGTTTTTACCGCTATCGGTTCCTTACGTTTACCTTCACGGCTTTTTAAAACTTGTCCCAATTTAGCATGATCTAGTCCAATTAGGATCCGGGGAGAGATTGCGCCATATGACTGGACTGGCACCCCCTTCAGGTGATCAAATTGCTGTTTTAATTCATCAATATTAATAGTTTGCGGTCGCAGCTGTAATTTTTCCACTGTACGTACGTTTGAAAGTTCAAATTTCGACGTTTTGTTCGATGAACTAGATATACGAAGATTTGACTTTTGCGATGAGTTCTCGACTCTCTTGGTGTCTCCTGTCCACCTCAGACATAACGATGATGGTTTTCCACTTACTTCTAGTTCCTTGGCTAAGTCATTTTCTAATAAAGTCAGTTCAGAGCCGTCGTCAAAAAACGCATATGTTTCTACTGCTCTGCTGGGGCCGTATAGAACGACTGGTATCACTCGGAACAATATGTCGCTAGTTTGTTCACGATGGTAGTTCAGGCTGCCTTCGGCTCGCTCTTCGGAAGGGTTTTGCTCTACAGGCAACTCTCTTGACTTTTTGGATCCGTGAAGGAGAGGGTGGTGTAGGAAGGTACATCCATCGATTCCACATATTTTGTTTCGGCAGCGAGAATTATTATGTCGCCTAAGACATTTACGACAGAGTTTGAGCTCTTTAATCGTCGCCCACCTGGAGTCGTAATTAAGATCAATAAATCGTTTGCACTTCGGTAGGGCTAAGCAATTTTCCTTGCAGACTAGACAAATATTTGTCGTCTCTTGCGCTTTAGTTTTGGTATCGTTATCTGTTTCACCATCAAAGTTCAAATAACTATCTTTGTTCGAACGACCTTTTATTTCGTGTCTTAAGGCATTATGCTGTGCTCCAGTCACTGCGCTTGCATCTTCCGCCACTGAATATAACCATGAGCTAAACTCCAGTAAAGTGGGCACCTGAACACGTCGAGCCGCTCTTGCCCATTCTAGTTTCAATGCAGGTGGAAGCCGTTCTACAAGTTCGTATCTCAGAGAGGCACTGTATACGTAGTCGCTTATCTCACACGCCTGAATGGTGGCACACAAGTTTTTTACAGAAAGAGCGAAGTCAACAATTGTCTCTAACTTTTCTACCTTTGGCAAAGGCAGATTTCTCACCTTTCTAATCACGGCTTGAATGATTGCTTCTGGTTTTCCATACAGCATTTTGAGCGTTGATAAGACGCTTGGAACGTTGCTAGGGTGCAGCAGTTCGCATCTCACTCGGTCAAGGGCCTCTCTGACTCGATGTATTAAACATTGCCAAAAATAATGGCCAGTCCTCGGGGTTACCACTAAACTCGGGTAGATCTTTCGGGACCGCGTGGCGAGCTGCTAGTTGGCTCCTATTAAGCAGTACGATTTCATCATCGACAGATCCCGCAAGATCGGCTCGTGACCGACGAAAATTTGGAGTGGAGCGTTGGTCCGGTATAAAATTGTTTACGTTACCTTCTTTATTTATTCGTTCACGGTGGATTAAAGAGTGGTCACGCGCAGTTTGATGCCCCAAGCTGTGTCCGACTCTTGTTGGCCGGGAGTTCGAAAACCGCAGCGAGGGTTCCCGCGGATTCGGTAACATTTGACTGGTAGGCCTTTGTGGTCGTCGTGGATCGTAACCGACAGGTCGCATCTGATCTTGAATAACAGTTTCGCGTCGCGTGGATTGCAAGTTCGCTGGTACCGGTTTTTCCAAATCATCCAACGGGAGTCCCGAATCGTCTCTATTTGCAAAACGATCAGTTGCTTGTATCCAACTATGAATTTGAAAAGCCTTATCGGCTAATGAACCTATACTTTCATTCTCACTAGTGATACGCTACGCTTCTAGGATGGCATATTTTTTATTTGAATAACGCTGTTTTATTGCCCGGGCTTCATCTAATTTTCTTAATTCTCGTTCCATACTTTTCCGAGCACTTCTTTTACTGGTTCCAGACTTGGCAGTACGTGATCGCAGTGAAATATTGTCTTTGGAGACTATTTGCTGTTGCCCTTCTTTTTGCTGGCGTGACAGATGTATATGAGCGATGATGTTCCAAATTTGCATCTGCAGTGTAAGATTGCTCTCTGGCGACGCAAGAGAGACAATTCCAATCTAAGTTCTCTATCCCTTGAGTAACTTCGCCACACGTAAAGTGATACCAGCAATCACAACTGTCGCACTGCACCATTTCGCTATTGTCTCGTTCATTGCACATGCTACAATGGTAGTTTCTCAGAGCTCGGTGTGTAACCTCTCTGTCCGTGACATTTGTGTTTGTAGTTTTGCTGGCGCGTTCGATGTTATTCACAGCGATGTCTTAAGAATCAGTCCTATCTTGGTCTGCACCCGGTTTGATTTGTGTCTTGTTTGACATAATTTCGTCAAAGCTTAAAGGAATTTTATAAATTGTTGCCCGCAGCACGCCTTGAATTTCGGGTTTTATAATAAATTTTCTCCGATGTACGGTAATTCAGATTTATTATAAAATTCCTGGTTAGATAATAACTTAAAATTAAGAATAGTTATAAACGAATGTGAAAGTGTGGTTTACCTTTAGTAATTCGGCTGTGGCAACAAACGTGGGATTGGATCCGACTGCGTGAATGATATTAATGATAATCCTAAATATTATGTGCTGTTATAATTTTATACACCGGATAATTAAATTTTCATATATACCTATGATTTGCGATATCTTAACTATCAATAACTGATCTTATCACTAACCTTCACCTTTATAAATCAAACCTTATATAGACTATCAAATGTTAAATTGAACACGAGATTGATACTTAATATTCTGACTGCCAAAGACGAACTGTGAAGCCGTAAGAGCCTTTTCTCTCGATCTACCTTTTTTTTTTTCCTCTCAAGTAACACACGTTGGTATAGAATAGTTGACGTTACCTATTCCATGCCATCTCTATCACCAGAAAAGCGCAAAACATGAAGGCTAATAGAACAAGTACCGATAACAGCATCAAAGCAAGCCAACTTGATAGAATTAAGTGGCAAAATACATCTCGAGTACCAATACGGCAAGGCGCGAATCTGTTGCTATGACAACTGTTAACCAGCGCATGTGCAAATGTGTTGTGTCGGCGCAGTGCAACTAGATCGACTGTAGCTTTTATCAGTGGCAGTTTTAATTGATTATAAATTGATGACAAAAAATAATTTTCAACCTTTCAAAAAGAGTTGTTTCTTTTGCTTGAATATTAAAATTATTTTCGCATAGTTTCAACGTTATCTGGATATAAAATCTAACAAAACTAGAAAACGTTGTTAGATAAACAATAACAAAAAACTGAATTGATATTGGTTACACTGCAAGCGTTATGTTTATCTTTTGATGGCACGTTTTGACCCGCTTCGAATAAATATAGAAATCGTTCATATAATTTAAATATTAATTTGATCAAGTATTTTTAAGTTGAGTGTTGAATGCTACGACTGTTGTACTAAGGAAAAGCATTTTACAGGTACGTAATGTTGTTATTAGATGGTGTAATGTCTTTTCGAAAAGACCAAGTGATAGTGATTGTTATTCTTAAACTCATGTTATTAAAAATCATCTCCAAAACCAGAAAAAATGAGCTTGTTTTCGAAATGCGGTTGTATTACTGATGAAAAACAACTTCAAACACAATATAATAACACAAGTTTTTAATTGCGCTTGTAGTACACTTATATGACTACTTTCGTTGTAATCTATTTTCTAACATGTTTTGTGTGTTACTTGGGCTGCATTTCCTTTTGCTTGACGTACAGATCCCTCCGCTAAGTAAATTGTGTGGCCGCAAGGGTCATTCGGAGGTGATACATAATTCCACTTTTAAAGTTCCAGTACCAGATGGAGTAGAGCTTGATGTTCGGCGTGGCGTAACTTACAATAATAAATAATAATGGACCCGAGTGGGAACCCTTTGGAACACCAGATTTCCTTTGGCTGACAAAAACTCTCTATTTGATCATTTCGATATTTTAAAACTCTGAAAATACGAAGTTCCCGAAGAGTCCCGATTCTGAAAAATATGTGTACTTGTACCTCAAAACATGCCAAAACAAATAACATTGACTAATACTAGACAAACATTCACAATTTAAAAAAAATTGATTTTAACAATTGTCATAATTTTACCTTAAAATCGCTCTATCTCGGAGTTGGTTCAACAGAATTAACTTCTTTTTTTATAAAATTTCGTATTTTGTTATTATCTGAAGCTTTCTAGAACATGTCAAGTCGATCAGAAGTAGTTAAGATATCATTTACAGTGGGGCCGTTTGAAAAAAGAAGGTCAAAAGTCTTTTCTCACTTTTCCTTACATTTTAGGGGTTTAGTATCTTCGGAAGAATTGTTCAGAATACTGATTAGAATTATCTGACATTTTCATTTAATTGCTTATTAACCTAGTATTACACTTAAAAAATTAACTTTTTACCTTTGTTCTACTAAACAAAGGTTATAAAATCGGTCGAAAAACGCAAAATAGATCCAAGGCCCGGAGGGCCGAACCGTATATACCATTCGACTCAGCTCGACGAACTGAGCAATGTCTGTTCGTGTGTATGTGTGTGTGTGTGTGTGTGTGTGTGTGTGTGTGTGTGTGTGTGTGTGTGTGTGTGTGGTGTGTGTGTGTGTATGTATGTTGTCTGTATGTATGTGCCGCAAAATACTAACGCACCTTTCTTATAGAACGCAATATCCGATTTCGATGATTTTATACGCAAACGAAAGCCACTGTGGTCCCCCAGAATGCTACCGAGTGGATTTTTGATTAATGGCCTAGATTTTAAGATATTGACCAAAGAGTATTTTCTTACATGGGGTATTTAACTTTACACGCAAAATCGATCTGTGGAGGACTAAGTTTGAAATGCCAATCGACTCAGCTCGGTGAGTTGAGCAATGCCTGTATGCGTGTGTATGTGTGCCGGTATGTGTGTATGTATTTTGTGTGTATGTATGTAATGATACATCATGACACACATTATTTACAAAACGCGTTATCCGATTCTGATGTTCTTAGGCGCAAATGAAAGCTGCTGAGCTCCCCTAATAGCCTACTGGCTCGAGTTTCTATTAGTTACTGAAGATTCAAGATAATGGACAAAAAATATTTTTGACATTGAACTGTTTAAATATTTTCGAAGACTTTCAGTCAGAAAGAAATTTTTCTCTCTTTCTCTCTTACTGTCTCTATCCCTCTCTCTCTCTCCCCCCCTCTCTCTCTCTCTTGCTCTTTTTATATCTATTCATTTTAAACAAAATAAGAATCATAGACAGCTTTTATCTTTGTTATACTAAACAAAGGTTATAAAATCGGTCTAAAAATGGTATATACCATTCTACGAACGAATGGTATATACCATTCGACTCAGTTCGACGAACTAAGCAATGTCTGTTCATGTGTATGTGTGTGTATGTGTGTGTGTATGTGTGTTGTCTGTATGTATGTGACGCAAAATACTAACGCACCTTTATTATAGAACGCAATATCCGATTTTGATGATTTTATATGCAAATGAAAGCTACTGTGCTCTCCCAGAATGCTACCAAATGGATTTTTGATTAGTGGCTTAGATTTCGAGATATTGACCAAAGAGTATTTTTTACATAGGATATTTAACTTTTAACACCAAATGAATCTGTTGAGGGCCAAGTATTGTATACCAATTGACTTAGTTCAACTAAATGAACACTGGCTGTATATATGTGTATGTGTGTATGTACGTGTGTAGGTGAAAATATGTTGTTTATCTGTGTGGTATATCAAAATCGAACAAAGAAAAACAAGAAAAAATCTCACCTTTCTTACAGAACGCATTATCCGATTTTGGTGTATACAAGTGCAAATGGAAGCTCCAAAGCTCTTTAAAAATCATACTGAGCGAGTTGTTTCATCAGTTGCTTGAATGTTAGAATATTTCAATCAAGATGTATAAACATAAGATATTTAACATTTTGGGTCATTTCTCTCTCTATCTTTCTTTTTTTTTCTATCTCCCTTTCTCTCTTTTTCTCTCGCTCTCTCTTTTTTCAACCGCTATTTATTTCTCAAAAGAAACTAAAAGTAAAAGACATCTGTGCTGTGTTTCATACTCTGTGTAGTGCGTTCTAACTGGTGTAAATTAATGAACCTTTTGTTTTTAATAGCTCTTTACTAACAGTTTTCAATATATTTCAGAGGGAACCGGAATGTTTATTTAAGTCCGCTTTCTACTCACCTGATACAATACGCTTTTGTGTATTATAAATATTGCTTTCTAATTTAAAAGACAGTGCAAACAGAGTATCCATATTATCCCACTTCTCGTTGTCGCAGTAAGTTTTATAAAGTTCTGAAATTGTTTTGGATTTTACCATAAAGCCTAGGCCTTGAAAAAGAGTAACGTTCTCGAATACACTTTGAAAAGCCAAAATCCTTAAGTTTTGCGAAAAACCTTCATTTTCAAATCATACATTTGGAATAGAATTAAACTGACAACTTATATAAATAAGTATATAAATTTCAATGCAATCTTTTAGCATTTGATCCTCACAGATTGAATCAAGATTTTATTGATTTCTTGAAATAATCACACGCATGATTCAAGTAACTTTTAAACGGACACAAAGCATTCAACGCGTTCCTGTATAATTATGATCTATAATTTCTTAAAAGCAAGTTTGTAGAACTTTGCTGCAATTCGTAGGGAATATTCGATGCTAATTCATAATTTACAATCATTAGGTTCTTTTCTAGATTTTGTGATTTTCGAAAGCGAAGCCATTGTGGTATTTAAGCTTGGATTATGAGAAATTATTTCAAGAGTATTGCAATGAACTGACAAACATATTTGCTGATCTAGAATGAAATCTGCATTACTGTTATCTTTATCGTTTCTGGGCGTTCGATTATGTCAAAAATTCATGAATTTTTTCTATCTTAGACAGCTTAAAAATGGTTTGGAGTCGAAAAAGTATAACCCAGACTCCAGTGATGACATTCACAACATTTGTGAAAACCACGTCGAGGTTTGATTCAATGTATTTGGTTCATCCTCTGGAAAACTATCTTTTAAATTAAATTTTGAACGATTTATGGTTTACTGGCATTAAAAGTTATAGTATAACAAAGGTTTCTGCACTGCTAGGTGGATTCATTTAGGTTTTATTTTACAAGATATTAAATTTTTGAATTCGGCAAAGTTGTAGAGCTATTGATTTCATGGAACTTTTCCGAAGTCACAAAATTCCTATGTCTTACACTGGGGTCTTTTTTTACGCTGTTGATTGTACCGCGTTTTAAAGATTAGATTAGAATTACTTATACTAAACTTATTTGATACCGCGTACAAATAATCTTCCCAATCGCGTAAAAATAATCCGCGTTATTGTAAAAAAATGGTGTGTGAAAAACGCATAAAAACAACCCGCGTAAAAAAAGACCCCAGTGTATATCTGTAGAAATATAACCGTTTTCCTTGAAAAACTACCTCAAAACTAGTTTGTTTACTTAAATGATATTTTAACTACTTCTGATCGACTTGACATGTTCTAGAAAGCTTCAGATAATAACAAAATACGAAATTTTATAAAAAAAGAAAAACAGAATTTACTTCTTTCTTTATAAAATTTCGTATTTTGTTATTATCTGAAACTTTCTATAACATCTCAAGTCGATCAGAAGTAGTTAAGATATCATTTAAGTAAAAAAACTAGTTTTAAGATAGTCTTTTAAGAAAACGGTTATATTTCTACATAGATAAAACATAGGAATTTTGTGTCTTCGAAATAGTTTCATGAAATCGATAGCTCTACAACTTTGCCGAAAATAAAAATTGATTATCTCGTCAAATAAAAAAGTAAATTTTTCTAAGTGTAATACTAGCTTAACAAGCAATTAAATGAAAATGTCAGATAATTCTAATCAGTATTCTGAATAATTCTTCCGAGGACATCAAACCCCTAAAATGTAAGGAAAAGTGAGAAAAGACTTTTGACCGTCTTTTTTCATAACGGCCCTACTGTGCGCCGTTAGTGATCCATACAAAGCGGTAGATACTGAATTGTTATACACTGAAGTAAACTGATCCCAAGTAGCCATATACGTGGTTCCTTATGCAACTTCACTAGTTCAGATCACGGAGGAGCAATTACGAAATGTGCAGTCGTTCAAGCTCAAGCTCAATCTTTTCTTTTTATCTTAAGAATTTTAAAATACAAGAAAAAAAATATATCGCATTAATAGATTATGCCATGAAAAAAAGTGAAAGTTCAAAACAATAGTATACGCATACTCACCATTGTGGAAACAAGATTTACAAGTGAAAGTTCTACACGACTTGCAAAAAGTAAATATGGTCGGGATGCAACCACATACTAAAGATATACGTAACACTGAGAATTATTTGCTGGTACAAACTGTCAGAGCGGTACCATGCTCTGGAAGGTGGGACTCGGGGGGCTTGCTAACTTTTTTGCGGCATGACACAACATGTCCTGACACGTCAGGAAAGGGAACGGGTGCCGCTCAAGCCAAGCCGTCAGGAAAATAAGTGTTCTGTTCGGGCACTTGCGGATTTAAATTAACTCCCTTATCCTAAAAAGGACGATTTTGGCCCGCAAGTCCGTCCACAGCAAACACTTTCTCGTCAGTGGACTGTACTCAACAGCTACTTCCTTACTTTCCATTTAATAGCTTTTCCTCTTGATATTTACTGACTCAAGAATAAAATAAAATTGAACTGACATGCAACTGCGTGCACTGCATTCATAGCGTCGCGCAAACGCTTTTTCTTTTTCTTCCTTGCTCTCGCTGCTCGTTTCATTCACGATGGTTTTTGTTCTTGATGGCTCTATTCTCGATGGTTCGAGATACAAGGCGGAGTTTACGATGCTTGCTGGCTGGTGCTGATGTTGTTATTTTTCGCGTTCGGGCGCGAACATTCTCCCTCGGGCTGAGAAGCATTCTCAGAACCTTGCTCAAATAGTTGCCTGTTGTCCTGGATGGGCAGCACTGCGATCCTCGTTGTTGGACGTTTATATATTGTGTCACCAACCAGAACGTCGATCGTATGAACTAGTTCGTCAGATCCGGGATAGGTTCGCACAATCTTCCCCAATTTCCAGCTCATTGGTGGCAAGTTTTGGTCTTCCAGAAGCACAATCAATCAAACCTTTTTGCTGATGACACAGTATTGTTCATTGGAGCTAAAAAACTCGAGGATGCCAAATTGCAATCAAACAAAGATTTGCGATCGCTGAGCAGATGGTTGAAATTCACACAGCTAAAAATTAGCACCAACAAAACTAAACTCATGATTATTTCGCGAAACCGTGTGAACACGTCTTAGTTGGAATTCATGGCGAGACAATCGATCGCGTGAGTGAGATCAAATCTTGGCGAGATTATTGATGACAAACTGAAGTTCAATGTTCACATTGATAATGTTATCAAGGAAACTGCCAAGAAACATGGAATCCTCTGCCGTTTGAAAAAGGAGTTGAATACTCTCAGTAAGATTCATTTCTATAAATCAATCTTCTCTCCTCATTTAGTCTTTTGCACTTCCAATTTATTTTAGGCAAATGAAATATTTGTGTCGAGATAATCAAAATAAAATAAAAACCTAAATTAATCCACCTAGCAGTCAGACCCAGCCTTTTTCATTCAATTTTTTATTTGTTTAAATAGATTTACATGAACGCTTCAATCCAATAAATGTATATTCACTCTTTAGGTTCTAAAATACTGATGTTGCAATCTAAACATATAAACATGCAGTCCGGTCTGCCTGTCTGTCTGTCTCATCCATATAGGCTCGAAAACTACCAAACCGATCGACGTGAAAATTTGTATGTAGGGATTTTTTATGCCGATAAAGGTTCCTATGATAGTTTGAGACCCCTTCCTCTTCTGGAAGGAAGAGGTCCCATACAAATGAAACATTAATTTCTGCACAACTCAAGAACAAACCAAGCAAATGAAACCGAATTTGGCATGTGGATGTTTTAAGGGGTAACAAAAATGTCCATAATACTTGGACGCCCCTCTCTTTTCTAGAAGGGAAAGGTTTCATACAAATGGAACACAAATTTCTGCACATCTCGACTAATCAACTAAATGGAACCAAATTTGGCAGGTAAAAGTTTTTAGTGGTAAAAAATATGTCCATAATGTTTTGACACCCCTCCTTTTTTGGAAGGGAGGGGTGCCATACAAATGAAACACAAATTTCTGCACATATCGAGAACTAACCAACTAAATGAAACCAAATTTGGCAGGTGAATGTTTTTAGAGGTAACAAATATGTGTGTTCAGGTGTAATGTCACCATCCAAACGCCCCCTGTTATCAGCGCATCGTTATCACCAGCAGCCGTTCAACGATTGGGCATTGATTGTTTTCCCGCGCTTACGAAGCGTCGCTACTGCTATATATTAAGGGCAGCCAACGTCGGCATCGCGCGCATCTCATATCATCTCATCTCAGTGGTATTAATTTCCGCATCAAGTGATCAGTTAAGAAATGATAATTGTAAATTAGTAAAATAAATTGAGTTTTAGTTAGCTTAGAATAAAGGTGGTGTTTGGTATGAATTACGACTTTTAATTGAAACGTTTTACACGACCGTTAATTCTCTAAGCGATTGACTGTGCGGTTATTCAACCTGGTGATTTAACCGACGCTGTTAGGCTAATTCGGATAGACCCGATTCCAGTGCACACCTATAGACATCTGGTCCTTCGAGCCGGATCACCGGAGGAAAAGGGTGATCCGAGGAAACAGCCATTCAACGCTAATTTTGGGAGAAAAAAGTGATCGCCATTACTTTGGTTATATCGAAGTGGACCAACTTCGATCGAAAATCGGTTTATACGCCATCGCAGCGGACGTGATTGGCTTGGTTAATTATATACAAGGCATCATTTTTAAATATGGCAGGTTAGTGGCTGTCCAACCCGGAATACTCGATAAGTTAGTGCTATACTCGGTCTTCGTTTTCATGTACACTAATTTCACGGGCGGTGATACTTCGTTTTCTGCCTATTGGATTGGAGCGGAGCTAACGGTCACTTGTACAGGCAGCGAGAATCATTTGGTCTCGTTACATTGATTTGGTTTAAACATTAACTACTGAGATAATTGCAATCGGCTCAGTATTTCACTCAAGAGTGATTTCGGTTCGCTCTTTCGGCATTTACTATCTGTGGAGGAGGAAGGAAGTTTACATCAATTGTTCCAGAGTTTACGCATAATAATTACAAGGCTCAAAACTAAGAGCCAGAAGGTAATTGGCTCTCCTATATATTCAATTGTTTGAGGTTGCGTAACTGTGGTCTTATTTTTTTGGTATACTGTCATCAATGGCACCCGCTGCGACGTTGAAGGGGAAGGCTCCCACTCTCAAAACACTGCAGATGAAATTGAAGAGATTGCAGACATCATTCAACAACATGTACCGGTTTATGGAGGAGTGGTCGGAAAACACCAAGATCAGCGAGTTTTCGGTACGACATGATCGACTTGAGCCGTTGTGGGACGAAATGAATGATGCGATTGACGAATTCGCTTCTCATGAGGAAAATACGGATGCAGAGTCAGCAGTTAAGGAAAGAATGGATTTTGAAAACCGGTTTTTCGAATTAAAGGCACTTCTTATCGATCGTCTGAAGGATGTTCCAGAGGCTGCGGCGCTTAACCAATCTGTACGACCCATCGAATCAAGCACACACGACACATGCCAAGCTGCCACGAATAAGTCTGCCGAAATTTGGAGGAAAAATAGAAGAATGGCTCAATTTTCGTGATTTGTACATGTCTCTTATACATTGGCAACCGGATCTCCCAGAAGTTGAAAAGTTTCGTTACATAAGGCGCCGGTTCAAAAAAATGCACTATCCTGTTCATTTTCTGTTATTTTAGCAACCGAAACCAGCTGGGATGAGGGTGTTCGCAGCGAAGAAGTCTTCGGTTGCCGATATAATGTCTATAGAAATGACCGTAACTATCAACTATCTGACATGAAATCCGGTGGTGGTGTTTTAATTGCGGTGTCAATAGACTTTAACTCAGTGCTTATCGACACCATTCAGTTTAAAGAGTTCGAACATGTTTGGGTTAAAGCAGAACTAGCAGAAGAGACACACGTATTTGTCTCTGTCTATTTCCCTCCAAATAATGCGCGGAAAAAAATTTTTGGAAAGTTTTTTCATGTTGTTGAAAATATAGCATCTAAGCTGTTACCTGAAGTAAAACTCCACATATACGGTGATTTCAATCAACGCAACATTGATTTTATTCCGGACATCGATAACCATAGCATTTTACTTCCTATTACTGGCGAAAATGAAACGCTTCAATTTCTTTTTGATAAAACCTCTAGTCTTGGCCTTAATCAAATAAATCACGTGAAAAATGGACAAAATTGTTATCTTGGTCTGTTAATATCCAACATTAGTGAAGACTTTTGTGTGACGAATTCATTACAACCATTATGGAAAAACGAAGTTTATCATACAGCAATAGAGTTTTATTTATTTGTGCATGTGAATAAAAGACCTGATGCATACGAATTCGAAGATGTTTTTGACTTTCAGTTAGCAAACTATGATGAATTAAAACATAAACTAAATGGTATCAACTGGCAAGATGTATTGTGTGAAGATGGAAACGTCGATTCGGCTATAGAAAATTTTTATAAAATATTGTCTGATTTATTTATTAGCGACATACCATTGAAAAAAAGAAGACGTCAAGGCAATTCCAAATACCCAGTCTGGTACAATAGACAAATTAAAAACTTAAAAAATCGCAAACAAAAAGCATACAAAAAAATACAAAACTCATAATAATCGTGATGCTTTAACAACTTATCTTAACATTTGCGGCGAATTAAGCGATGCTATTAGTAACGCGTTTGAAGAGTTCACACTAAAAACTGAGCTTGAAATCAAATCTTGTCCAAAAATTTTTTTCAAATATGTTAAATCAAAGTTAAAATCTGAAAATTTTCCTTCAAAAATGCAACTACATGACAAAGTTGAAGAGAACCCGGCAGACATCTCTGATCTATTTGCTGATTTTTTTCAACAAAATTTCACAACTTTCTCAGAATCTGATCGTGATTATACATTCTTCATCAACTTTCCTGAGTTTTCCACTATTTCAATATTGAACATGTCAGCGCACGCGAAATTGAAGATACTTTAAAAGCTCTGGATGCATCTAAAGGTCCGGGATTAGACGGAATTCCGCCAGCATTCATGAAACATTTAGCTAAAGAGCTAACTTCCCCACTGTTCTTGATTTTCAATATGTCGCTGGAATCCGGTTGCTTCCCGAAATTCTGGAAAAACTCATATCTAGTGCCTGTGTTCAAATCTGGTAAAAAATCCGACAATAGCAACTATCGAGGCGTAACCATTCTTACTTGCATACCTAAGCTTTTTGAAGCAATAATAAACAAAAAGTTATTCCACCAAATAAAAAATAGAATTACTCCAACGCAACACGGTTTTTTCAAAGGTCGCCCAACAACAACTAACTTACTCGAGTTTAATAACTTCACTCTGAACGCAATGGATAAAGGTAATTATGTTGAAACCTTATATACTGATTTCAGTAAAGCTTTCGATCGCATTGATATACCCCTGCTTCTCTTCAAGTTACGAAAAATTGGAATTCATCCACAATTAGTCAATTGGATTGAATCATATCTGACAGATCGTCAACAAACAGTCAAATTCAAAGGCGTACTATCGAAACCTATTCAGGTAACCTCAGGAGTTCCTCAAGGCTCTCAATTGGGCCCTCTACTATTTATATTATTTGTAAACGACATTTCCTTTATTTTAAAACATGTAATTTATGCCGACGACATAAAACTTTTAATTGGAATTAAAAACGCTGATGATGTAAACATTTTTCGTAACGAGATGAAATATTTTTATATCTGGTGTAAAAAAAGCCTTCTTCAGCTAGACGTAAAAAAATGTAGTTCGATGGCTTTTGGCAGATAAAGAAACATACCAAGCATTATTATTTCCTTAGGAGATCAGGTAGTAGAGAAATGTGAACGAGTTAGGGACTTAGGAGTCATACTCGACTCAAAATTAACATTCACTGATCATTACAATACAATTATCAATAAGGCTAGTAACATGCTCAGTTTTATAAAACGTTTCTGCTATAATTTCCAAGATCCATACACAATAAAAACACTTCCTATGTCAGGTCACTTTTAGAATACTGTAGCATTGTATGGTCTCCGTTTCCTGCAACACATGTAGACAGAACAGAATCAGTACAAAAACAATTCCTGTTATATGCACTTCGTAATCTACGATGGACGTCATTTCCCCTGCCATCATATGACGAACGTTGCAGACTTATTGACATCCAATCAATAAGAGCCCGTCGTGAATTCGCAATGATGTCATTTGTTAACGATATCGTATCTCAGCGTGTCGATTCACACGAAATATTATCAAAACTCAATTTTTATGTAGGTACCTTCTAGAAATTTACGAACTCGGACTTTATTTTCTTTAAATCATCAACGAAACAATTATGCTAAATACGGGCCTATTAATCAAATGATGTTAGTGTATAACCAACACTGTGAAGCAATTGACTTTCCTGTGTCGAGAACTAAATTGAAACAATATTTCAATTCAATGCGCAGTAAAGAAACCATTATCCAATTATGTATAAACTCTTTTTTTTCCTATTTCACTAGTATAAATAACATATAGTATGTAAGTTAGTTATAAACATATGTGGTCTACTTTTGTTTGACGAAATAAATAAATAAATAAGTTGGAAGGAGAGGCGCTAAATCTCATTAACACACTGCCACTCACTAAGGCGAACTATATGGTTGCTTGGGATATGCTGGTTCAACGTTACTCAAATACCAAGATTTCAAAGAAGAAGAATGTGCAGGCCCTGTTCGAATTACCATCCATACGACGAGAGTCCGCCGAAGAAATTCAATTTCTGTTGGAATCATTCGAAGCGACCGTGAAATCGTTAGATCACACAACTGTTCAGCAAGGCGATTACAAGGATTTGCTTTTGCTGCATATATTGAGTTCTCGTCTTGATAGCGCCTCACGAAGAAGTTGGGAGGATTTTCCATCTTCGAAGGAAAACGACACAATAAGGGATTTGACCGATTTCATGCGCAGAAGGATTCACATGCTGGAGGCCATATCAACCAAACCAGATAGCGCAAGAGTGAAAACCGCTCAATCGACTAAACGAAAGTTTCCGTTAACATCAAGATCGTGCAACGTCGCGCTGAATACCGTGTCCTCGAAACGATGCTTAGCTTGTCCGGAAAATCATCCGTTATATTTGTGCGCTGTTTTCAGAGGAATGCGGGTTCATGAAAGAGAAAATCTATTGAAATCGAACTCCTTATGCCGAAATTGCTTCAAACGTGGACACCAACCAAAGGAATGTTCGTCAAAATTGTTATGTAGGAACTGTAAGGGTAAGCATCATACTCTAGTATGCTTCAAAGGAGAGAAAAATAAGGTTAACTCGCCAGCTAAAAAGGACACTGCGACTAGGAGTGCGGAGATAGGGCTTCCCACTAGTAGTGGCAATATAGTAAACGCAGCAACTGCTCAAGTGGCGAGGCTCAATGCAGTGAAAATTCCAGCGACTGGTATTCTTCTACCAACGGCCGTGGTGGTCGTTCAAGATGAATTTGGCTCAGGGATACCAAATGTGCAGATTTGTCTGCAAAACGCAGATTTTTGGAGTCCGTGTGCAGATATTTATTGATTTGCAGATATTTGCAGTTTTTCCACGGTTTCTGCAGATTTTTGTCAGAGTCTCCTTATATTTGCGCAGATTTTCTTAAAATGTGTGCAGATTTTCACAGACTTTTGCCTGCGCGAGCGAAAATTTTTCCGATCACGGATAAATTTTTTTCAGATTTCGAGCACATTTTTCCGGTTTTTCGAGCAGTTGCAGACATTTTTTGGCTATCAGCATTCGGCGAGAGCATTGTTGGATTGTGCGTGTCAATGTGATCTCGTTTCCAAGAGGTTTAGTCAATTATTAAAATCAAAAAGGCAACCTACGCAACTGGATGTTATAACGAGTAAATAACGAGTGTAAATAACGAGCTTTGAAAGGGTTATTATCAAGTCACGGGTTTCCAGTTTTCAAATACCAGTGGAGCTTAATATTCATCCTTGGTTGAATACAACAATACCAGCATTTTCTTCTACTGCACGCGATTGAAAACTACCAGAGGGGATACAGCTGGCCGATCCATCCTTGTTTGAGTCCCAAAAGATACATTTGATTCTAGGCGGAGGATCATTTTTCGATTTTTTCAATACTGGCAAGCGCATACCCCATCGGGAAGGATGTGCCTATGTTGATCGATTCGGTTTTTGGTTGGGTTGCGAGTGGGAAATACCCAGTAGTTTTTGCGCCACGAACATCTGGTTGTAATGTGGCTGTTATCGATAAGCTGGAAGAGTTGATGATGATGGTCCCGCCACATACCCCTACAAAGGTTTGAGCTGGACGATTTATCTATAGATAATTAATGTAATCACAATTTCAATCAGTTATACAAAAAAAAAACGAACTGATTCCATTTCCAGATATAAACTTCTTCAAAAACTGTTTACTTGATTCACATCGGTAAAGACGTGAATTGCTGTAGAGCTACACAAAGCTAGCACAGGGTTTTTATGACCTTCAGTCAGACTAACCACAACTACTTAATGTATATTCTCTAAGCATTCAACTAACAATTAAGTTTAAATTGTAAAAGAATCCATTTATATCTGACTTCCGCGCGCGAGGCTCAAACTTATGTAGTCACTTTCTATTATTTTTTAAGCTACAACAACATAAAGGAAAAAAAAATCCATCATCACCACCGCGACGAACACAGTAGTTTTGTCATTATATGTTAAAAAAAGATCCAATATAAAATATAAATAAAATTTTACAACACAATCATATCCGTTCGTATAAAACTTCATCAGTTACAGGCTTCAATTAAACAATCAATAAATAAATAAGTTTCAAAAATAAATATTTCATCCAAAATAAATCCGTTGTTTAAACTTCGTCATATAAACTCTCGTCATTGTTAAAAGCTTTTAAATTTCGTTCTGTACAACAGAAACTTTCACGTGTGAAATACATTGTCTCTTGAACTCCGCAAGTGTTGGTGCACGTTTAACATGTCTTGGCATCGAATTGAAAAAAAATATACCTTTATAAAATAATGAATTCTGTGAAGCTCTGGTTAAAAAGAAAGGTGTTCTTATTTCATCCGCGTTTCTAGTGTTATATCTATGAAAATCACTTCCTCTTTCAATTCGATCACACAAATATTGAGGTAGCAAACCATTAATTATTTTAAAAATGAACACCATAGACAAATAAACAATTCGTTGCTTCACGGATAACCATTGCAAAGCGTCCAACATAAAAGCAGAGGAAGTTAATCTAACACAATTTAAAAACAAACGCATTATTCTATTCTGCAAACGCTGTAACCTCAATAATTGTGTGTTATTGGCCAAATACAAAAAGATAGGGCAAAAATCCAAATGGGGCGAGATGATTGACTTGTATAGCTGTATTTTACTACTAATTGTTAATTCGTTTTTCAAACGGCATAATATTCCATACTTCTTGGCAATTTTCTTGATGACATTGTCAATGTGAGCGTTGAACTTTAGGTTGTCATCAATAATCACGCCAAGATATTCAATCTCCCGAACGCGACCAATTGTCTCATCATCTATTATAACAGAGACATCGTCATTTACCACGGTGCGTGAGAAAATCATAAATTTAGTTTTATCAATATTCAATTTCAATTGCTTATACTTCAGCCATCTGCTTAGAGAACGTAAATCTTCATTCAAGTGTGAAACAGCTTCTTCTAAATTTTTAGCTGCAATGAACAACACGGTGTCATCGGCAAAAAGATTTATGTCACAGAAACGTGAAACTCGCCGCATGTCATTTATATACATAATAAATAAAAGGGGCCCTAATACACTTCCCTGTGGAACTCCAAGATCATTCTCCACGGGACCAGATACAGAATCATTAAAAACAGTCCGTTGAGTTCTGTCAGACAAATAGCTTTCAAACCATCTGAATGCAGTACTCGAAATTCCAAAGCGCTTGATTGTGTTCAACAATAAGGGCCTAGAAATTGTTTCAAAAGCGCGTTTCAGATCCAAAAATACAGCAACTATCGTGTCTCTATTTTCTAAGTTATCTTTCCATTTTGCAAGAACTAAATTCAACGCGGTTTCACACGAATGGCCTTCCCGGTAGCCAGATTGTTCCGGAATTGATAACGAGTTACTATTTAAATATTCTAACAGCTGGACTTTAACAACAAGTTCCAATATCTTTTCTAACGTGTGTAACATATTGATGGGACGAAACTCTTCGGCTTTAATCGTTCCAGCAACCTTTTGAATCGGAACAACCAATGATTCTTTCCACACTTTAGGCACGTGCCCAGTTAGCAATGATTCATTAATAAGGTTCAGCAGAGTGTGACCAATAACATTGAAGCAATCTTGAATAACCCTAGCATTTACATTGTCTACGCCAGCCGTTTTACCTAATGAAAAACAAATATTTTTAAGGTCATCCATTGTGATTGGGTGAAAACCATCAAATCTACTATCAACGTAAGTCGGCTGTTTTATTTCATCCGGTTCATCGACCAGTTCAATTGATTGATTGATCAATGAAACACTATTGATGAAATAATCATTAAACTTACTAGCAATTATTTGTTCTGTTTGTTCTAATGTGCCATCAAAAGTTATGGACCGCGGTTTACAATTACTAGGTTTTAAAAAAGATTTCAAAATTTTCCATAACTCTTTGCTGTTGTTTTGATGCTGAGTAATCTTTCTTTGGATATATTCACAACGCGTCTTTTTTAACGCTTGTGAATATTTATTACGCGCGATTGTGTACTCATTCCAATGACTCTGACTATTTGATCTACAAAACTTTTTGTACAATTTATCCCTCTTGCGCTTAAGACGCAAAAGATCCAAATTGTACCAGCTGTTCGCGTTCTTTAAGGTTACAAATTTATGTTCAACTAATTGATTCGTACACGTTTTCAAAATACTAGTAAGAACAGCTGCAGAATCATCTAAATTACCGGACGCGATTGAAAAATCCAAGCTTCTTTCAACAAGATTCGAAACAGCCTGTTTCGAATATTTTCTCCAGCATTTCAATTTTTTAAAATCATTTTTCTCACTCAAGTTGTCTAATACAGTGATCACTAATGTCTCATGATCGGTTATTTTCATATCAGAATCCGTTACTGAACAAATGGAACCCAAATTGGAATAAACATGATCAATCGAAGTTCTACTTCGCAGGGAAATACGTGCAAATACATTAACGCTCTGTTTTAAATTGAAAGATTCTACTAAACGCTTCAAATGTTTCGAATTTGTATTATCTCGCCAGTTGATATTAAAATCGCCAGTCAATATATTCAGTTTACTATAATCGAGAAATTCATCAAGCCAATTTTCCAATATTTCAAGGAAACGGTGATCACTAGCATTGGGAGAATGATACAAAACACCACAATTACCCACCTCCATACCACGTACTACTGTTATGCCCAAGAACCAATTGCCATCCTTCGCTTCGTTTCGGCAAAGCTCGAATTGAACTGATTCTCTGACATAAATAGCAACACCGCCAGTTTGTCTAGAATGTGATAAACAAGCAGCCACATTATATCCCGGAATACTATATTGATCATATGCTTCAATATCGACAATATGAGTCTCTGATAAGAACACTAAAAGTGGACGTTTATCTTCAACAATCTGACGTAATGCAACGTAGTTTGTTGTCAACCCCGCAATATTCAAATACAAAAATTCAAACTTATTCACATTCTTCTTGGAACTTGTTTGCTATTTATTGAAACACAAGCTGCTTTTCTTTTGATTGAATAATCTTTTATATATCAAGCATTCTGAACTAAATGCGGCATGGTTGACGTCCAAATTCATGTTACGCTCTTCATTCGTCTTTAAACAATTAACGCATTTCAAAACAGTAGACGTGCATTCAGATGTTTTGTGTTTTAGGCTTCACCTGGAACACGTATCACAATTTTTGCAATCCATGCTCTTGTGCCCAAATTCTCCACATTTGAAGCATCTCAAAACATTTACCGCGGGAAATACTAAGCACCGATCAAATTCTACATTTACTTGGTTAGCAGATAACAAGCTGTTATACGTTTCCAAATCAACCTCTATTACCGCGCTATACTTGTTATACCGAAAGCGTGGATTTTCATACGGGTTTATTACTTTTACATCATTAATTTTGATACCTTCATTTTGACTCTTTAAAAAGTCAATGAAAACATCAGGAGAAAGATTCTCGCTCATGCCCACTATTTTCAATCTCGGCACCGACGTGGGAACAACAGCACTGTAGTTTTCACCCAGATTGCTTTCAATGCCATTTTTCAACTTATCAATATTTTCGCCAACAGCGCATTCAACAATAATGGAACCATCTTTACCGTTCCTAAAATTACTCATTTTGTGTGTTTTTGGATCTAATTTCGTTTTCAAAAACTTCCGAGTTTCCTCGCAAGCTTGTTTGGACTCTTTCGGTTTGATCACAATGACCGGACGAGTCTTATGTTTAACGGGCTTAAAACCATCATTTATATTATTATTATTACTAATACTCGTTTTAATACTTTTACGGCGACCCTTCACGACTTGCGCAAAAGTCACGCCGTCATCAAAAACATCATCACTATTATCGTCATCAATTCTACGCTTCTTGCCGATTTGGTCCGATTCAGAAGGAACCGTCCCATTCCACGCGCGGGCATCATTAATTGCAGCTTTATTTTGACGCGTACTCAATTCCAAAACCGAATGGTTCAATTTATCAAATTTCTCACAAAATAATTTTTCAAGAGATTCATTTACATTTAATCTCAACTGTTCCATACCGAAATTCAACGCGCTGTTTATCTGGGCCGATATTTGATCCCGCATTTCAATGACCGAATCAGAGAGAGAAGATAATTTCTTCATCTCTTCTTCAATACGCTTGATGTCCGGTATCAAATGTTGCCCACCACAACACTGGTTTGATAAACATTCGTCACACTTGAAGCAAAGATTATCATTATCTGTAACTATCTTTGCCGTTGCCTTGGTGAGTCCAGTACACTTGTAGTGAAACAAACGTGCACAGTTGAAGCCCACACATTTCAACGGCAAATCCGATAGGACAATTGCCGTACCACAGCCAGAGCAAATCATCGCACACAACACACGTTAACACGGGACGCTATACCAATAGACATGCAGAGAAACAAGCGACAGAGGCAAAAAAAATGATCGCCACCACCGCTGCTTTAAAAGCGTCGGGGGGGATTTTATTTTAACAAACTTTAACGCGAACTTGCTGCTTAAAGCAACTGTTCTTGTACTTAGCCTTTTGTAGATTCACTACCGACACACGTTGAAATATATCTACCTGATTCACGGTAGGCCCCACGCTGGTTTCATTCACTATTTCACATGTAAATTAACAATTATATATCACCACAAAATAACATCAACTACTCTGTTCGCCATCAAAAGAGATCATGACTGCTAACTAGATTCTGGAAGAGTGAGAAAATTGGTCTCGAAAATAAGCTTTCCCCTGCAGAGGCTTCGTATGAAGAACTCTTTAAACAAACCTGCAAACGGAATGCCAGTGGTCGTTATGTTGTGTCACTTCCAAGGACAAAATTATCATACAGCAACTTGGACACACACATGATATTGCCAGCCGAAGGTTTCTTCAGATTAAGAGACGTTTGGAACGGGATTCAGAGTTGAAAAAACAGTACCATGATTTTATGCAGGAATATGAACAATTAGGACATATGCGGCGAGTTCCTGACGATGATGTTGCAACAACAAAGCGTTACTATCTTCCTCACCATCCAGTGGTGAAGGAATCTAGCACCACGACGCGCGTAAGGGTGGTGTACGATGCGTCGTGCAAGTCGTCTTCTGGCGTCTCCCTGAATGACGCTCTTTCAACTGGACCCGTTGTACAGGAAGACTTACGAAGTATAACTCTGCGCTCTCGTACTCGGTTAGTGCTGTTGATCGCGGATGTGAAGAAAATTTCCGTCAAATAGAGATTGCTGAGACGGATGCACCGCTGCAAAGCATACTGTGGCGGTCGGATACTTACTCACCATTAACAATTTACGAACTATCGACGGTAACATATGGGACGAAGCCAGCACCCTTTCTTGCAACGAGAAAATTGAAACAACTGGCAATGGATGGAGGCAAACAGTTCCCATTAGCATCGGCTGCAATTTTGAAAGATGTTTATGTTGATGATGTGATTACTGGCAGTGACACTACGGAGCAAGCAAAGGAGCTCAGAGTTCAGCTTGATGGTTTATTTCAATCGGGCGGCATGCGTCTGCGAAAATGAGCTTCCAATGACCCATCCATACTAGAGGGATTGCGATCGGAGTACTTAGCAGTCTCAGATGAAAGGGGGATAAATTTTGATCCAGATGCTTCAGTGAAAACCTTAGGTCTGACATGGTTTCCACAAACGGATATGTTCGCCTTGCAGTTTCAGATCCCATCTATTACCAATGAACAATGGCTTACAAGGCGAAAGGTACTATCTTACATAGCAATGCTATTTGACCCCTTGGGGTTAATTGGAGCAGTAATAACAACTGCAAAAAATTTTATGCAAACTCTCTGGCAACTCGAAAATGGCAAACAGGAAAAACTAGACTGGGATTCGGCTCTACCGACGAGTGTAGAAAAAGAATGGCGCATATTTCACGAGCAACTTCCGATACTGAAGCAGCTTCGGGTAGAAAGATTGATTATAATTCCAAGAGCGGTGGGCATGGAGGTCCATTGTTTTTCAGACGCCTCTGAAAAGGCGTACGGGACGAACTTGTACATTAAATCCTGGATCCAGCAGGGTGACGTCAAGGTATCGCTTCTCTCTTCCAGGTCAAGAGTAGCTCCTCTGAAAACACAGTCAATCCCACGACTTGAGCTACGAGGGGCACTAATGGCTGCAGAACTATACGCCAGGGTTAAAAAGGCGATAGAAATTAAAGGAGATGTTTATTTTTGGACGGACTCAACGACAGTTTTGCAATGGTTGCAAGATATACCAACAGTGTGGACGACATTTGTTGCCAACAGGGTGGCGAAAATTCAGAATATTACAGTTGGTTGCTCTTGTAAACATCTCCCAGGTGTACAGAATCCTGCAGATATGACGTCACGAGGTATATTCCCGAAGAGCATAGTAGAAAATCGTGCGTGGTGGGAAGGTCCGGAATGGCTCGCTTATGGTTCAGATCAGTGGCCACAACAGAGTAAATTTTCAGACTCTATGGAAGCTCAACAGGAATGCAAACAACCGGTGGTAGTAGCAGCGGTTTCTTTTGTATGGATTTCAACAATTGGTATTTCTCGCAGTTTGTGGATTATATGACGCTAATTCGTCGGACAACATATTGTCAACGGTTCATTCGAAATCATCGAAGCAAGTATCAAAGGGGCGAATTTGAGGCGGGAAGCTTGACCTCATTAAACACGACTGAGCTACGCAAGGCAGAGTTTACCGTAATTCGTTTGGTTCAACAAGAAGTTTTTGGGAAAGAGTTTCACGCTTTAACGCATAACAGACCGGTGCACAGACAATCGGCCCTACGCTGGTTTCATCCAGGACTCTCCATTGACGGGGTCATTCGCATAGGTGGACGATTGGGAAAATCGCAAGAATCAGAGGAAGCGAAACATCCTATGGTGTTGCCCGCACGACATCATGTTACTAAATTATTGTTGCGACCTTACCATTTGAGGCTACTAGATGCAGGGCCTCAATTACTGTTGAATAGCGTTAGGCAAAGGTTCTGGCCTCTCGGAGGACGAAGTGTGGCGAAACAAATTGTTCATCAGTGCATACGGTCTTGTCGTCTTAAAGCCACACCAATGCGGCAATTTATGGCAGAACTACCGGCATCAAGGGTCACGGTAGCTAGAGCATTTTCAACTACAGGTGTTGATTATTTTGGCCCTGTTCATATTCGGCCAGGATACCGTCGAACGGCAGAAAAGGCATACGTGTCCGTGTTTGTCTGTTTTGTTACTAAGGCGGTACACTTGGAGTTGGTCGGAAATCAATCAACGGCATGTTTCATCCAGGCGCTGAGAAGATTTGTGGCACGTCGTGGTCTGTGCTCTACACTGCATTCCGATAACGGTACCAATTTTGTGGGGGCAAGGAACCAGCTAAAGGATCTCATGGCTAATCTCAGAAGCAAACAACATCACGAAGACGTAGCAAGGGAATGCGCCAAGTTAAACATCCAATGGCATTTTATTCCGCCAGGTGCGCCTCATTTTGGGGGATTGTGGGAGGCAGCAGTGCGCTCATCGAAATACCATTTATTACGAGTGCTGGGAGAAACACCTGTTTACTTCGAGGATATGCTTACTACGCTTGCTCAAGTGGAAGCTTGCCTCAACTTTCGGCCTTTAACACAGCTGACAGATCGTCCTAATGATTTGAAACCGCTAACTCCGGGGCATTTTCTGGTTGGTGGCTCGCTTCAAGCTGTTCTAGACAACAATTTTGTCGACATACCAACAAATAGACTGCACCATTGGCAAGCAGTGCAAAAGAAGGTACAGGAATTCTGGAAGCGTTGGTGACTAGAGTATTTGGCTCAACTTCAAGTACGACCCAAACGTTGGCAACCTCCGGTACCGGTTGAAGTAGGCAGGCTGGTAGTCATCCAAGAAGATAATTTGCCTCCGATTCGGTGGCGCATGGGACGAATACAACAGACTCATCCAGACACCGAACCAAGTGACACTTAAGACCGAAAGGAGAATAATCGATCGGCCGGTGGAAAAAATTTGTTTGTTACCGGTGGCAACGAGTGGTGCATCGGCGGTGACTGAAGATGCACTCCCAGAGGTTTAACTGTTCAGAAATTTATAATTCCAGCGGGGGTCGGAATGTTCAGGTGTAATGTCACCATCCAAACGCCCCCTGTTATTAGCGCATCGTTATCACCAGCAGCGTATTTCAGGTAATACACAACCGATTTGAACAAAATTGGTTTTAAAAGAACGGGCTACCTGAAATACCCTTAACTTTTGAGTTTTATAAAGATTGAATTTTTGGTTCAAAAGTTATGAAAAGAAACGTGTTCTAAAGACTGTTTAATCTCACTCATGTTTCTCAGAGATGGCTGAACCGATTTACATAAAATCAGTGTCAAATGAAAGGTTTAGTTGCCCATAAGACTCTATTGATTTGTTTTGCAATCGGACAATAACTTCGCTTGTTATGTTTAAAAATGTGAAATTTACCTAAGAAAAGGAACATATTCCGAAGACTACTTGAACTCACTCACTTTTCTCAGAGATGGCTGACCCGATTCCCACAAAATTTGTGTCAATTAATAAGTCTAGATCCTCATAACACGCTATTGAGCAAAATCATTTCAAATTACCGGGAAATACGCGAAAATTTAATCGACCATTTTTGATTTGAATGAAACTTTGCACACGTATTTGGCTTAGCAAACTGAGCATTTTTCACAGATGGAGAGATTTTTTACACCCATGAGTTACATTCTAAAAGGGCGTATGCCTTTTGGCATAGGTTTTATTCGAAGCATTGTAGTCCAGAAACCGTTGGATGTATAGAAAAACTGTCTGAGAATGAGTTGTAGGGAATTAAAAATGTATCATAAAAAAATTATACACTGTACAAAAAAAATTTTTGAAGTAGAATACTTCTCTCAGGAAGTTCGGCTGCATAGGGATGTGAAATGAAAATCTAAAACCGAAAAAAGTGAAAAATATGTCCAATTTCAAATGCTAATAAATCGGTTAGTATTCGATGGATTTCCTTCGTTCTTGCAGCAATAGATTGGAAAATCTTCTAAGATTCTTCCCAAAATAAGATAATTGTAATTTTATTATTCACACTATTGTACTATTGAAAATAGTCAAGCCTTGTCAAAACGAAAATTTCGACCCCTGATTGGTCGTTATATGCTTGCTTCCCAAGCACGGTCGACAGAATCATATACCTTGCAATTGAAAACATGCTATTTGGCCTATATAAGAGCCTGTTTCAGCCGGAGCCGCTCATAACAGTTCTGAACAGCGACGACAGCAGTCCTCCCTTAGCAGCAGCGGGAGCGAGCAGTGGGTACCATCGATAGCGGAAAGCGGCCACAACTGTGGCATGGCTGTGGATAGGCGTAGCAGTTCCAGCGGATCTCACCATCGATAGCAGCAGGGCCAGCAGATGCAGTTACAGTGGATACCAATGGCGGCCACAACTGTGGCATGGCTACGGATAGTGTTGCAGTTGCTCAGCAGTTAGGCCAGCGTATAGCGGCCACAACTGTGGCATGGCTATGCATAGCATAGCATCAGACAGCGACAACGGCAGTCGTCCTTCCTCAGCAGCAGCACTAGCCCTGTAGTTGGTCACCACGTCTCAGGAGCAGCGCGGTTTTTCTCAGCGTGTGTCGCCAGACAGCCATTATTCCCCCCGTGTTGGGGCAGCATGAAGATTGCCATCATGAAATCCAATTTTGGAAATCAAAATGCCTTTTTGAAGGCAAATAAACAAGTCATTGAAAGTTAATAATTTTTATCAACGCAAGCAAGCATTCTGTGTTGCATCCTAGCAATTTAAATTTGTCGCACCCGTCTAATTTACTGAGTGTGAAATAGCTTCCACAGTGCATGTTGTCCGTGTATCTTAATTCCCCCAATGTTAGGGCAGCTCAAAGGTTGTAATTAGCAACCGATTTTGAACAGCAAAATGCTTTTTTGAAGGCAAATAAAAAAATAATTGAAGGTTAATAATTTTCTGGCATCAACACAAGCAGACATTCTGTGCGGGATGCAATCAAATTCTGTTGTAGTTGTCTAATTTTCACTTTATTTAGTAAACCCCCCACTGTAGGGGCAGCGTAAAGGCTGCGATCAGCATAACCGACATTGAATAATAAACTGCTCTGTTAGTACGCATTTACAAAAGCAGTTAGTTCGACTATGCAGAACTAATATGAAGTCGATTCAATCAATCAGCGTAGGCAGAATTTCGTCGTCTCCCAGCTGCCAAGTTGCAACATGATGCAACACGCAACAGCGAGCAAACGAAATCGCTTGATGTTACAAACCGCAATAAGATGCGGGTTGAAACCGTTGCGTGTGTGAGAGCACCATCGGTGTTTATTCGCTGGATACACTATCTACTGTCTACTGAACGCAATAATCTGCTTACATGCGACATGGGGACGGGAACATTTTCTTCAACCAAGCTGCACAACACGACCCAAAACATGTTATTTTGTTGCTTCAATGAGAGTGCTATCGGTCCGGCTCGACAAGAAATCATTTTTGTGCATCCGTGCTACGAAACTGAGGAAAAACTTTAGAAACTGAAAAAAGAGGTGGAGCTTATCAAATGATCGCTCTGAGCCGGAATGAAGTCACACATATTTTTCAAGTTATGTCGATCCATCACGTAAAAAAAATAATTCATTTCTATTTTCATCCCTATATAAGAGCCTGTTTCAGCCGGAGCCGCTCATAATAGTTCTGAACAGCGACGACAGCAGTCCTCTCTTAGCAGCAGCGGGAGCGAGCAGTGGGTACCATCGATAGCGGAAAGCGACCACAACTGTGGCATGGCTGTGGATAGGCGTAGCAGTTCCAGCGGATCTCACCATCGATAGCAGCAGGGCCAGCAGATGCAGTTACAGTGGATACCAATGGCGGCCACAACTGTGGCATGGCTACGGATAGTGTTGCAGTTGCTCAGCAGTTAGGCCAGCGTATAGCGGCCACAACTGTGGCATGGCTATGCATAGCATAGCATCAGACAGCGACAACGGCAGTCGTCCTTCCTCAGCAGCAGCACTAGCCCTGTAGTTGGTCACCACGTCTCAGGAGCAGCGCGGTTTTTCTCAGCGTGTGTCGCCAGACAGCCATTATTCCCCCCGTGTTGGGGCAGCATGAAGATTGCCATCATGAAATCCAATTTTGGAAATCAAAATGCCTTTTTGAAGGCAAATAAACAAGTCATTGAAAGTTAATAATTTTTATCAACGCAAGCAAGCATTCTGTGTTGCATCCTAGCAATTTAAATTTGTCGCACCCGTCTAATTTACTGAGTGTGAAATAGCTTCCACAGTGCATGTTGTCCGTGTATCTTAATTCCCCCAATGTTAGGGCAGCTCAAAGGTTGTAATTAGCAACCGATTTTGAACCGCAAAATGCTTTTTTGAAGGCAAATAAAAAATAATTGAAGGGTAATAATTTTCTGGCATCAACACAAGCAGACATTCTGTGCGGGATGCAATCAAATTCTGTTGTAGTTGTCCAATTTTTACTTTATTTAGTAATCCCCCCACTGTAGGGGCAGCGTAAAGACTGCGATCAGCATAACCGACATTGAATAATAAACTGCTCTGTTAGTACGCATTTACAAAAGCAGTTAGTTCGACTATGCAGAACTAATATGAAGTCGATTCAATCAATCAGCGTAGGCAGAATTTCGTCGTCTCCCAGCTGCCAAGTTGCAACATGATGCAACACGCAACAGCGAGCAAACGAAATCGCTTGATGTTACAAACCGCAATAAGATGCGGGTTAAAACCGTTGCGTGTGTGAGAGCACCATCGGTGTTTATTCGCTGGATACACTATCTACTGTCTACTGAACGCAATAATCTGCTTACATGCGACATGGGGACGGGAACATTTTCTTCAACCAAGCTGCACAACACGACCCAAAACATGTTATTTTGTTGCTTCAATGAGAGTGCTATCGGTCCGGCTCGACAAGAAATCATTTTTGTGCATCCGTGCTACGAAACTGAGGAAAAACTTTAGAAACTGAAAAAAGAGGTGGAGCTTATCAAATGATCGCTCTGAGCCGGAATGAAGTCACACATATTTTTCAAGTTATGTCGATCCACCACGTAAAAAAAATAATTCATTCCTATTTTCATCCCTATATAAGAGCCTGTTTCAGCCGGAGCCGCTCATAATAGTTCTGAACAGCGACGACAGCAGTCCTCCCTTAGCAGCAGCGGGAGCGAGCAGTGGGTACCATCGATAGCGGAAAGCGACCACAACTGTGGCATGGCTGTGGATAGGCGTAGCAGTTCCAGCGGATCTCACCATCGATAGCAGCAGGGCCAGCAGATGCAGTTACAGTGGATACCAATGGCGGCCACAACTGTGGCATGGCTACGGATAGTGTTGCAGTTGCTCAGCAGTTAGGCCAGCGTATAGCGGCCACAACTGTGGCATGGCTATGCATAGCATAGCATCAGACAGCGACAACGGCAGTCGTCCTTCCTCAGCAGCAGCACTAGCCCTGTAGTTGGTCACCACGTCTCAGGAGCAGCGCGGTTTTTCTCAGCGTGTGTCGCCAGACAGCCATTATTCCCCCCGTGTTGGGGCAGCATGAAGATTGCCATCATGAAATCCAATTTTGGAAATCAAAATGCCTTTTTGAAGGCAAATAAACAAGTCATTGAAAGTTAATAATTTTTATCAACGCAAGCAAGCATTCTGTGTTGCATCCTAGCAATTTAAATTTGTCGCACCCGTCTAATTTACTGAGTGTGAAATAGCTTCCACAGTGCATGTTGTCCGTGTATCTTAATTCCCCCAATGTTAGGGCAGCTCAAAGGTTGTAATTAGCAACCGATTTTGAACCGCAAAATGCTTTTTTGAAGGCAAATAAAAAATAATTGAAGGGTAATAATTTTCTGGCATCAACACAAGCAGACATTCTGTGCGGGATGCAATCAAATTCTGTTGTAGTTGTCCAATTTTTACTTTATTTAGTAATCCCCCCACTGTAGGGGCAGCGTAAAGGCTGCGATCAGCATAACCGACATTGAATAATAAACTGCTCTGTTAGTACGCATTTACAAAAGCAGTTAGTTCGACTATGCAGAACTAATATGAAGTCGATTCAATCAATCAGCGTAGGCAGAATTTCGTCGTCTCCCAGCTGCCAAGTTGCAACATGATGCAACACGCAACAGCGAGCAAACGAAATCGCTTGATGTTACAAACTGCAATAAGATGCGGGTTAAAACCGTTGCGTGTGTGAGAGCACCATCGGTGTTTATTCGCTGGATACACTATCTACTGTCTACTGAACGCAATAATCTGCTTACATGCGACATGGGGACGGGAACATTTTCTTCAACCAAGCTGCACAACACGACCCAAAACATGTTATTTTGTTGCTTCAATGAGAGTGCTATCGGTCCGGCTCGACAAGAAATCATTTTTGTGCATCCGTGCTACGAAACTGAGGAAAAACTTTAGAAACTGAAAAAAGAGGTGGAGCTTATCAAATGATCGCTCTGAGCCGGAATGAAGTCACACATATTTTTCAAGTTATGTCGATCCACCACGTAAAAAAAATAATTCATTCCTATTTTCATCCCTATATAAGAGCCTGTTTCAGCCGGAGCCGCTCATAATAGTTCTGAACAGCGACGACAGCAGTCCTCCCTTAGCAGCAGCGGGAGCGAGCAGTGGGTACCATCGATAGCGGAAAGCGACCACAACTGTGGCATGGCTGTGGATAGGCGTAGCAGTTCCAGCGGATCTCACCATCGATAGCAGCAGGGCCAGCAGATGCAGTTACAGTGGATACCAATGGCGGCCACAACTGTGGCATGGCTACGGATAGTGTTGCAGTTGCTCAGCAGTTAGGCCAGCGTATAGCGGCCACAACTGTGGCATGGCTATGCATAGCGTAGCATCAGACAGCGACAACAGCAGTCGTCCTTCCTTAGCAGCAGCACTAGCCCTGTAGTTGGTCACCACGTCTCAGGAGCAGCGCGGTTTTTCTCAGCGTGTGTCGCCAGACAGCCATTATTCCCCCCGTGTTGGGGCAGCATGAAGATTGCCATCAGGAAATTTTGGAAATCAAAATGCCTTTTTGAAGGCAAATAAACAAGTCATTGAAAGTTAATAATTTTTGTCAACGCAAGCAAGCATTCTGTGTTGGATCCAAGCACCTTAAATCTGTCGCACCCGTCTAATTTACTGAATGTGAAATAGCTTCCACAGTGCATGTTGTCCGTGTATCTTAATTCCCCCAATGTTAGGGCAGCTCAAAGGTTGTAATTAGCAACCGATTTTGAACCGCAAAATGCTTTTTTGAAGGCAAATAAAAAATAATTGAAGGGTAATAATTTTCTGGCATCAACACAAGCAGACATTCTGTGCGGGATGCAATCAAATTCTGTTGTAGTTGTCCAATTTTGAAGTAGAATACTTCTCTCAGGAAGTTCGGCTACATAGGGATGTAAAATGAAAATCTAAAACCGAAAAAAGTTAAAAATATGTCCAATTTCAAATGCTAATAAACCGGTTAGTATTCGATGCATTTCCTTCGTTCTTGCAGCAGTAGATTGGAAAATCTTCTAAGATTCATCCCAAATGAAGATGATTGTAATTTTATTATTCAAACTATTGTACTATTGAAAATAGTCAAGCCTTCTCAAAACGCAAAATTCGA
Organism: Wyeomyia smithii; assembly: GCF_029784165.1. NCBI lineage: Eukaryota > Metazoa > Arthropoda > Insecta > Diptera > Culicidae > Wyeomyia > Wyeomyia smithii. The sequence goes on from NC_073695.1 coordinate 136,863,141, forward strand.
CCTCTGATTGGTCGTTACAGGATTGCTTCCCAAGCACGGTCGACAGAATCATATACCTTGCAATTGAAAATATGCTGTTTGGCCTATATAAGAGCCTGTTTCAGCCGAAGCCGCTTATAATAGTTCTAGACAGCGACAACAGCAGTCATCCCTTAGCAGTAGCAGTGCAGTGGATACCAGCGATAGCGGATAGCGGCGGAGCAATGGATGGCGCACTAGTTGATGCAGGGACAGCGGATACCAATGGCAGCGTATAGCGGCCACAACTGTGGCAAGACTACGATTAGCGTAGCAGTTGCAGCGGGTATACTTGACCATGAAGCATTTATGCAATAATTGAATGAAAATTGCAATTGCAGCAATCGACCTTTTTCAAGGCTACTAAATGTTTTTTGAAGAGCATAATGAATGGTTATTAATAAACCGCAACTGAGGTTTTATGCTGCTGCAAATACACAGCAGTGTGATGTTTATTACGATTTGTTGATACTGTGCTTAACAAGCGGTATATACGAAACCAATCCGATTTCAAAATGACTGACACGCAAACAGCCGGGTTATCTTCCTTGTAAAAGTATTCTACTTCAACCTTGCGGTCGTTCGCACACAACCCTCCTGTGATTTTTTGATCAAAAAACAATAAAAATAAACATTAAATTTCAATTAAAAAAAAAAGTTGAATTTTTTTTAAATTAACTTGACGTTAAAACGCAACTTTTAAAAAAATTTCTAGGATGGAGAAATGGAAAATATTTTTTTTTATGGTAGATTGATTTTTTTATAAAAATTCTAATTCAAACATTTTCCAAAAAAAAAATATTCTGATGATTTTAAAAGATGCAGAGAGTCATTTCAAATCAAAAAGCTCTTAGTAGTTAACGTTCTAAAGGCATTGGTTTTCGAGTTATTTCTAATTTAAGCTCGAAAAATTATTTAAATTTAGGAAAATACACGTTCTTCTCAATTTGTCCGTGGTTCTTCAGCAAAAACCATACGTTCATTGGAATGCTTGATCAAAAATATACAATTCATTCTTTGACAATCGTGTGTTGGGCGAACGGTACTCAAGAAAAGAGCTCTGAGAAATCACACACTATAACAACTTCACCATCTTTCAAATTATTTTTTGCTTCTCTCATGTAAGCCGACTGTTGAGTTTTTATGTGATCGTGGGTTATCAACTTTTCCAACTTTTCACAAAAATAAGAGACAAATTCATCAATTGATTTCACAAGTGTCTCTATATTACATCGATCTGTTGCAATCAACTGTTCGAAAGGTATTTCTCTTATATAACGTTCCTCAAGTTCTTTGAAAAAACTGTTTTCAAAATCTAAACGGCTTGGGCAATGTTCACATTTGCGGAGATAACAATATTTGGATCGTGTAGTTGAGCTACATAAAATTTAGAATCATTATGGAATAAATATTTCTTTAGACTGTGTATCATCAATTCAGCATTCTCGTGATCAGTACAAACACAAATATTATGAGATCCTGAGCTTCCAAGTAATTTATAATGCTTAGGTTTCAAAGCTCTAAAACAGTGGTTCGCAACCGGGGGTCCGCGGCCGACAAGGGGGCCGTAAGGCTCATCTAGGGGGGCCGCGAAGCTCTTGGTTAATTTGACAGGTATATAAATTTTTTTTCAGATATCTCTGTGAAAGCGGATTTTTAAATGTACTGCGTATTAGGACTAAAACGTAAAACAAATTAGACTTGCAGGACGATGTGAGACCGAGAAAATTCTTTGTGCTTCGCAAAGGGGGCCGCGGAGCTCTTTGTGATTAGCAAAAGGGGCCGTTTAGCCAAAAAGGTTGGGAACTACTGCTCTAAAAGAAGTCAACCCAATATCGGTTTTGCTGATATCTTTAAAATAAGCGTAATCCTCACGAATTGAATGCATGAGGAGTCGCTTTTGCACATGCTGTCGTTACCATCTTTTCCTGAAACGTAGTCCTTTGGCCTGGCATGGTTCTACTGACCTGGTCAGTGTCATAAAACTGCAATACTTCCAGGGGCAATCCATGTCCAAGCCTCACGTCAGTAATAGCCAATATTCCACTAACCTCTGATATGCGCCGAGCATGTTTCACAATGTATTTTGTTGTTTCAAACTTTTCTGTTACCGTTTGATGGTTCCAAGATTTCGGTAGAACCGAAAGTATTCTTACTTTATCTTCCCTCGAGCATTCGGGGGCAGTAAATTTTTCTTTTAACTGCAAAATCATCTCTTCGAAGTCTCTCGCTTTACGTTTCAATAAATTCAGGTCATCTTCAGCATCGAAATCGAAAATGTTTTTTCTTATACGTTCAGTAATGTTCAGATACTTTTTTTCAGGATATTTTCTCTGATTGACCTTTGCTAGTGATATCGGTGAAACGCTGATTCCACCTTGGCCTTTGTTGAATAACTCAATTTTCTGTGTTCTGGAGTATTCTTTTTGAATTTTTTCTTGAGAACATGATGATACGATTGATGGTATCTCCGCCGATTCGTACACAGATGCAGATGGTTGCAACTCCGTCGGTAGAATGTTTCTTCCAGAGCCTGATGTTGATGGTTCCAGGAATGAATTGTGTGGATGCTCTTCGAGATCAAATTCATCTTTCACTTCGATACAATATAATCTACACGAATCACAAATTGATAAAAACGTAATAAAATGAGCTTGACTGTTCAATATTCTTAATTTTGCAATAACGTTTTCGTTTAATTTGCGTAAGCTTGATGAGCACCGACGATCAGGAAAGGGTTTACAGCACTTAGGCTTGGTGTACACACTTATTCTCGTTTTAATTGTTCAGTAATTTTTATTACGGTCATGTTCAGAAAATTTGAAAAAATACTGATCATTTTGTAATTTTCTCAAAAAAAACTGATGTCGGTTGAAGTTTTTACCGAATTACCGTTATGCAAAAGATACTTGACGAGCTCAGCAAAAAACATTACTGACCTTTTCTGTAAACTAAAGTATGTTCTGCACTTTCATAAAGTTCAGTAAATATTTGACGATCTGTCAGCATCTTCCTAGGTGTTGCTGAAAACTCTTCAATTGTTTAACTGAACTCTTGTTGTTTTTGACGTTGACTAACGTCTATATCGAAGTTAGGCCCCTGAATTTGAAAATCTAGTAATTCAACCAGGGAAAACCAGGGAAAAGTGGTCAGGTTTTGAGCGCTTATTTTGCAGTCATCTATAATCAGGTTTTCGAGGATTTGGCATCAATCCATCAGAAATTCTTTTACGGTTAAATTTATGTAACAAAAACAAACTATTGTTTGAGATACACTATTGAAAAATTGGTAATCAATATCGATTGTCTTAATCATACCGCGCAGCCAATCACTACCACTCTTCCCAAGCACAGTCGACACTAACGGATACAATCGATCTGACTTTGTTGTATTGTTGTTGTCACTTTATGTTTCCGATGTTTATTTGCTTTGCTTGTGAATTCATTCTCTATGTAACCTCTCCTTCTTTCTAACTAACTGACGAAACCTTGGTATGAAACGTACTGCTCGAACATTTCACCCCATCAGTTTCATTATTAAACCGTACCGGTTACATACGGACGCTAGCAGCTAGAAGGAGAAAAGACAAAATAGTACCGGTCATCTCGTGCCGGTTTCACCCGTTATGCTGGTGGCTGTTAGTAATACATGGCTACTGCAAAATACTAAAATGGCTGAAATTCTGGACGTACTAACCAATAAACGAGAATAATCGGCAACTGGTACCTTTTGGTGCCTCGAAGTTTTGTAAAAGAAGCGTTGCAATTCCCTCTACTATATGTTTCAATGTAATATAACAATACGGTAGTCAACGTCATGCGGTCGTGTCTTGAATACCACCCTCCTACCATTTACTGTACTGTTCGGCAATTTTTGTGCATCTGTCAAAACGAAATATCAAATGTCCGCCATTTTCAAATATTCAGAGTTCCGAAGCTGAGTTTTTAAGTGTTTCGCGTGTGATTTTCAAAAAAATGGATATCTCACTTTCAAATCTACAAGAAAACGACGTAGAGGTACACGATCTATTCAGTCAGCATATGGAAATTTTTCCACCACAGGAGAGCAGTTTACTAGAAGCCTGCAACAAAAAGCCTGTATTCATCATAACATTAAACGTATCAAGTTTTTACTCGAATGTGCTGGGAACACCAGTATAATCGATCTAAACAATCCAAAATTTCTTTCTAAAATTATTCAACAGTTGCAATAGCAACTTTCACAATGGTTCATATTCCTCTCGTAACCATGAAAAAACTTTACGTTTACAGAATGCTCGGTAATTTGTGACGAATCGTCAGCTTTGTAAATTTACAGAACGCTCGGTAATTCGTGACGAATAGTCAGCTTTGTAAATACCGAATCATGCAGCAATTTTTGATGAACGCTTCGTAAATTTTCATTGAGCTATCTTCTATGTTTGACGTTTCAGCGAGAATGAAAAATTACCGAGCACTCGTCAAGCAAATAAATTGTTGAACAGATTGCTGATGGCTCAGCTGTTGAGAACTCGTTAAAAAGATTGCTGAGTTCGGTAAAAGAAACTAAGTGTGTATTCCATTTTCACTTTATTCATCTTCACAAAATGCAAACTGTTACTAACACTTCTAAAGAAGTGCAATCGTATTTATATACGAAAACAGATATTATAGGATATTGGTAGCGTACTTTACAAGTAGGTAGTGTTGCACGACAAACATATTTTTTTATAAAACATTCGGCAAAGGGGAACGTGAAGGTAGGCTAAGGTACAGCGCCTGAGTTATTCATCTAACCGTTTTGTTGTCAAAGAATGAATTGTATATTTTTGATCAAGCATTCCAATGAACGTATGGTTTTTGCTGGAGAACCACGGACAAATTAAGAAAAACGTGTATTCTCCTAAATTTTAATAATTTATCGAGTTTAAATTAGAAATAACTCGAAAACCAATGCCTTTAGAATGTAAACTACCAAAAGCTTTTTGATTTAAAATGACTCTCTGCATCTTTTAAAATCATCAGAATTGATTTTTTTCGAAAAATTTCATTTAAAAATATTGGAATCTCATTTATTTACTTAGCATCATCGGACAACAGGGTCTACATGAAAAAAATAAAACTTAACCCTCTAGTGCCCAATGCCGCCATTTGGCGAAGTCCGTTTGAAAATTAATTTGGGCACTAGAGGGTTAAAAACTAACAAATTAAAAAGAGCTTCGGCTACGCAATCGACATTTAAACGTTTCACAGCTAATATTGAAGTCGAACAAATGGAATACGGAATTGAAAATTTTACACATGGCAGTAATTGGTTCGTTTTGACCATATGCAGTCCGAAGGCAAGAGATTCTGAAAAAGTCAGTTGTCCGGAGAATTCTGGAGGGCGCGTTAACATTGATATTGGCTAGAACCCATGGCGCATCTATTGATCCACAAAGCACCTTTCCAACAAACGATTCGATTCGTGCAGTCAAGAGCCCAGTATAAGGACTCTAAACAACTGCCGCTGTTTCAAGGACAGTGCGTACAAGTGTATAGTACAATGCTCGTAAGCAGTACGGATCTCATTAGCAATTTTCATTATAAATCCCAGGTTCTTGCTTGCTTTGGAAATGATACTGCTGTAATGATCGTGGAATTTGAGTTCGGTATCCAGCAGAACACCGAGATCTTTTACAACCGTAACTCGCTCAATATCCTGACCGTAATAGAGTAGTTGTATTCAATAGGGGCTTTTCTTCGGCTGAAGCTGATTACGGAGCACTTGGCAACACTGAAACTGAGACGGTTACAAACACACCGTTCATGGAATATATCAATCAATTTTTGTAACTCAATACAATCAGTAACTGAGTGAACTACGAAAGAGATTTTTAGGTCATCAGCGTACACGATTCTACATCCTGGAGGAAGTGCCAAGCAGACATCGTTGTAATACAGCGAGAACAGTGAAGGTCCAACATTACTACCTTGAGGTACGCCTGAAGTACTCCGGAAACCGCGAGATTCTGCGTTCCCTAGTTTTACAGATAAATAGCGGTTTTCAAGGAACGATTTCAACCACCGGACGAAGGTAGTAGAAGCTCCAAGATGCTTTAATTTGGATAACAGTACATTGTAATCAACGCGGTCAAACGCTGCCTTAATGTCAGTATAAACCGTGTCGACTTGTGCTCCATTTTCCATATTCTGCAGACAAAAACAGAATTTAACTAGATTTGTACTAATTGAGCGAACAGGAAAAAAGCCATGCTAGTCCGTTGAAATGTATTGCGTAACACTCCTTTGCAACGAGCCACCGATCAAAATCTCAATCAGTTTTGACCCAGCACAAAGCGATGTAATCCCCCGATAGTTTGTGACATCACTTTTGTTTCCTTTCTTGAATACAGGAAAAATATAGGACCTTTTCCAGCATTCAGGAAATGTTTCCTGATGAAGCGACTGGTTGATAATTAACTGTAACGGTTTTGAAAGAGCAGAGGCGCAATTTTTCAGTATGATTGATGGTATTCCATCCGGTCCGGGGGTCAATGATGATTTTAACTGCTTCAAAGCCCCTACAACTTCAATTTAGGAGAAACTAGTTGAGTTTATATCACATAAATTTGCAGAAACGAACTTTAGCGCATTTTGTACATCACGAATTGAGGCACTACTGGTAGCGAAAACACTAGCAAACTGCTGAGCAAAAAGATTACAGATGTCTTCAGTATTACTGGCAGATTGATCGTGAAGTGTCAAAAATGTTTGAATTACAATTTTTATTAAAAAAAATCAATCTACCATAAAAAACATATTTTTCATTTCTCTATCCTGGACTTTTTTTTAAAAGTTGCGTTTTAACGTCAAGTTTGTTTAAAAAAAAAATTAAAAAACTTAACTCCTTTTTTAAATTGAAATTTAATGTTTATTTTTAATGTTTAATGTAATTTTTGTACAGTGTATAATTTTTTTATGATGCATTTTTATTTCCCTACAACTCATTCTCAGACAGTTTTTCTATACAACCAACGGTTTCTGGACTACAATGCTTCGAATAAAACCTATGCCAAAGGACATACGCCCTTTTAGAATGTAACTCATGGGTGTAAGAAATCTCTCCATCTGTGAAAAATGCTCAGTTTGCTAAGTCAAATACGTGCGCAAAGTTTCATTCAAATCAAAAATGGTCGATATTCGACCATCGGTCATTTGGCGCGTTTTGTCTCTATTGAATTTTACTGTAATCGGACTGTAACTTCGTGAACCGAAATGTGAAAATCACGAAACTTCAGTATCTCAGAAACTACACAACCGATTTGATCAATATCATCAGACGAGCGGGTTAGTTAAGGGTTAACTGGTGAAATATGATTGAAAACGTGGCTGCCCTACACGTTTCCATTTCATTTGATGATAATCGAACTTAAGCAACCGTTATGTATTAAATTATTGATAAAACAACGAAGGTCTATTATCTCAAAGATTACATGACTTATTTGAACATAACTAGTGTCACACGAACGAGTCATCTCTCAAACTTACAAGTAACTAACTTCATAACAATTAGACATGTGGCTCAAAAGTTTTGGAAAGAAAAGAAATTCAAAGACTATTTAAAACTATACCTGCTTTGATCGATATATGTGGCCTCAACATGATTTAAATGTGGTATCGTACTATTCGAATGTTCCAAATTCATTGATTCCTTGCGATGTGTTTATAGTCTGCAAATGCACGACGAATCGGCCATAGGATATGAACAAAGTCAAATAACAAATCGTTTGGAATGATTGGTTTTATCGAAATAACAACATCCTTGACTTTTGGCTTCTATACATCGCCTTGTTTCTGAATATATTCATATTGGGTGGTATTCGGTCATTTTCGGCAGATTTTCTGGCATCAATCTGACACCGGAAATACCATTATTGGGAGGTATTCAGTTATTTTGGTTGTTTTCCAGAAACTAACAGTGGTCGTCTTTATATTCAAAATGGTGTCCAGGGTCAATGTTTGGTTTCTATGCATCATATCGATTACGGAAATATCCATATTGAGTATAATTCGGTCATTTTCGACTGTTTCCTAGAAGTTGCCATTTAGCAATTCAAAATGGTGCCTGAGATCAATTGTTAGCTTATTGCATCATTCTGGTTCCAGAGATACCCCTATTGGATGGTATTTGGTTATTTTAGGCTGTTTTTCATAAACCGGAAGCCGCCATCTTGGATTTCAAAATGGTATTTAAGATAATTTCTGGCCTATGAGCGTCATTATGGTTGAAGAAACACCCATATTGGGTGTTATTCACTCATTTTCGGCTGTTTCCCAGGAACCGGAAGTCGCCAACCTAGAATCTTAAATGGGGTCTGTGGTCGATTTCAGCTGCTGTGTATCATTCTAGATCCACAGATACTCAAGTTAGATGGAAATTGGCCATTTTTGGCTGTTTTCCAGAAACCAGAAGTTGCCATCCTATAATTCATAATGGTGTCTGAGGTCAATTTTTAGCTTCTTGCAACATTCTGGCTCCGAAAATACTCACATTGGGTGGTATTTGGTCACTTTTTGTCATCTGGGTGTAATTCTGGTTCCGAAAACATTCATATTGAATGGTATTTGGTCATTTCAGGCTGTTTGCCAGAAACCGGAAGTTGCCATCTTACAATTCAAAATTTTGTCTGAAGTCGATTTGTGGCTCCAGTGCATCATTACGATTCCGGAAATATCCATATTGGGTGGTATTTGGTCGTTTGTCGCTGTTTTTCCGAAGCCGGAAGTCGCCATTTTGGATTTCATAATGGCATTTGGAGACAATTATTGGATTTTGAACGTCATACTGGGTAAAGCAACACACATATTGGGCGGTATTTGGTAATTTTCAGCTGTTTTTCAGAAACTAGAAGTCGCTATCTTAGAATTCAAAATGGTATCTGTGGTCGATATTAGCTCCTGTATATCATTCTAGTTCCGAATATTATAATATTGGGTGGAAATCGGCCATTATTTGTTACCACTAAAAACATTCACCTGCCAAATATGGTTCCATTTAGTTAATTAGTTCGCGAGATGTGCAGAAATTTGTGCAGAAACATGTGCTTCCAGAAGAGGGATGGGCGTCGAACCATTATGGACATATTTGTTACATCTAAAAACATTCACATACCAAATTCAAATTTGGTTGTATTTTTTTGATTGGTTCTTGAGCTGTGCGAAATTTGTGTTTCATTTGTATGGAACTCCTTCCTTATAGAAGAGGGAGGGGTGTCAAACCATTATGCACATATTTGTTACCCCTAAAAACATTCACATGCTAAATTTGGTTCCATTTGCCCGGTTAGTTCTTGAGGTGTGCACAAAACTGTGTTTCATTTGTATGGCACCCCTCCCTTCCAAATAAAGGAGGGGTGTCAAAACATTATGGACATATTTTTTACCACTTAAAACATTTACCTGCCAAATTTGGTTCCATTTAGTTGATTAGTTCTCGAGATGTGCAGAAATATGTGTTTCATTTGTATGGAACCCCACCCTTCCAGAAAAGGGAGGGGCGTCCAACTATTATGGACATATTTGTTACCCCTTAAAACATCCACATGCCAAATTCGGTTTCATTTGCTTGGTTTGTTCTTGAGTTGTGCAGAAATTTATGTTTCATAGATTACAATATCAATATTTAAGAACCTAAAGAGTGAATATACATTTATTGGATTGAAGCGTTCATGTAAACCTATTTTTACAAATAAAAGTTTGAATGAAAAAGGCTGGGTCTGACCGCTAGGTGGATCAATTTAGGTTTTTTATTTTAACATCATCAAGAAATTCTGTGTTTTCGTCAGAGTAATCGGAACGATTTTAGTTCTGTTGGTTGTTATTAAACATTGGTTTCTTAGCCGGTGTAGGATATTTTCGAGTTGGAAATATTGTCGACTGCCCTAGGTGGGGACTCTCTTATAAATTAGATGAAGTTGACAGTTGGACTTATGCTTTGCTTGCTGCTCACGGATGCAATTAATGTTTGACAGTTGACAAATAAATTGATACCGACAACGCTTCGTCGATGTATTAATTGATTTTTGACGATTTCTTCTCTATTTTAATCGCTGCAAAGCATTTGATCAATTGTGAAGAAATTTATATCTGTGATGAAAACCAATTCGTTTCTATGCTTATCTGGTTTAATTGCTTAAGAATAACTATTATGTAGATAAATCGTCTTTCTTAAACCTTTGTAGGGGTAAGCGGTGGGACCATCACCATCATTCTCAGACAGTTTTTCTATGCAACCAACGTTTCTGAGCTACAATGCTTTCAATGAAACCTATGCCAGAACACATTCACCATTTGAAGAAATAGCTCATGGGTCTAAAAAATTTCTCCATCTGTGAAAAATGCTCAGTTTGCTGAATCAAATACGTGTGCAAAGTTTCATTCAAATCAAAAATGGTCGATGTTCGACCATAGGTCATCTGGCGCGATTCTGCTCGGCTGAAACAATTTCCTTCAGTATCCGTTTGTCAGCTTCACGTTTTCCACTCCGCCAGACTAGTAAAATACAGTGATCTGAATTTTGACGACATACCATGCCACCTTACTAAAGTAAAAGACTTTTATTTTGTGACAGTGCGTCTTGAACTGTTCTACAGATCAGACGTGTTTTCGGTTGCTTGTGGACTGGTCTTTGACTGCCTATAGCTTCAAAGTTTGTGTTTTGTCAGTGTGTCTTTTGAAGACTACCTGAAAGTTATTTCCCATCAGTCTTTCTCAAGACTACCTACTTTATAATTTAACATTTATTTTAACTTTTAATTTGTTTTAACTTTTTTCGTATCACCTGAAATGACAGGGCGGAAAAAACCGCGCATCACTACGAGGAAAAAGAGAGAGCATTCTCTCTCGGACAATTCGAGTGTCTGCAGCGATAACATGTTTGATATTTTGCCTGAGCAAGAAGCCGGTGGAATGGAAGTTATTAGTAATGATTAGAGACAGTGGTAATTCGCGGCAAAAAAGTTGAAATTTCGCGGGTGGCAAAATAAAAAATATTCAAAATTCGCGGTAATTTCGCGGCAACTATTTTTATACAAAATACTAAATAAAGTAAACTGTTTTATTTAATTTGGCATACGGTAATTTAACCGTACGATTCATAATTTCTTTGCATCACTGACTATAAGTACATACTGTGTCAAATTGTGTTCAGTTATGTTTTGGTGTCGATAGGCACGTAGTTTTGGCTCACGCTGCGTTTCGTATTTTCCGAGTTTCCAGGAATTGATAAATATTATTTGCCAACCGGAAAAAGCTCAGGAAAACTTCCGCGATCCGAATACCTACAAAAATTATAATACCGCACCGATCTCACTGTCAGGTATTTTAAAATTGCTTACTAGTAGGTACTTAGGTCATTTAGCAACTTCGATTTTGGCTGCACACTCTGGAATTCATTTCATTGGTTGCGTAGTTGCCCTCGAGGTGCCCATTATTCTTCAGCTTTGTCCGTGTCGCGGTTTTCAGAAAATTCGCAGGTTTCGAAAAATGTTCCAAGATTGACATAGAATGCTGCTATTTTTCATTACTTTCGCGGCATTTCGCGGGTTTTTGTAAATTTCGCGGCCGACGCAGGATTTTGCGGAATTCGCGGCTTCCGCGAAATCGCGATTTACCACTGTCTATAGTAATGATACTATAAAAAATGTAAATTCTTTAGAAAAGGAGAAAGTTCCACCTATTGTGGTAACTATTTCTTCTGAATTTAATATTTTTAAAAAGGAACTTTCAACGTTTGTTTCTGACGTTAAAGTTACCTATCAAATTGGTCTTAGAGGTGAATACCGCTTATCACTTATTAGCCGACTCAATAAAGGGTCGTGATCGTCTTGTTCAGTATTTAACTGACAAGATGTACAATTTTTTTACCTACGACACCAAGAACGTCAAGCCGTTCAAGATTGTCTTGAAAGGTCTCACCAATGATCAAACCGTTGATGAGATCAAAATTACTTTGACAGAATTACTTGGCATAGCCCCTACCCAAGTAATTCTTATGAAACAAAAATCACGAGGTAAAAACAGTCAGAGAGCTGGAGTTTCCCTTGTGAACTATTTAATTCATTTTAACCGCAGTGAGGTTAACAACTTAAAATTTTTTGAAAAAGCACATGCTTTATATAATGTGCGTGGAAAGTGGGAAATTTATAGGAAGTTTGGCGGAGGTGAAAAGCATATCACCCAATGCCGTACTTGCCAACGATATGGCCATGGATCTAATTTCTGTAACATGGACTTAAAATGCCTTTATTGTGGAAACTCTCACAAAAAGGACACATGTCCTGTGAAAGAGAGTAAAAAATTTCAGTAAACGAAATTCAATTTCCCAATCAAAACAAACTTCAAAACATAATTCTCCAAGCACAGCTGTACCAGCAAATTTTTCTACTCCTTTGCATACCCGTTTAACATATGCAAGTAGTTCGAACATTAGTTCACCTAATGTTGGTAGTTCGAAAATGACCGTTAACATGAGAGGTAAACAAAAACCGGTAGAAAATAAAAATATACCTATTACCCCAGCTAATATTGCTACCGAAAATATTTTTTCTAATGTTAACTGCTTGGGGCCTATTACGGCAGGTAAACTTTCTTTTCTGCAACAGGCAATGTTCGATCTTATGAACGCCATGTTGCAGGCAAAATCCATGTTTTAAGCCATTCAAATTGGAACAAATTTTACAATTCAAATTGTTTCTAATTTAAAATTTAGCAATGATTTTAAATAAACCAATCAAAATTCTAAATTGGAATGCTCGCTCATCGAAGGCCAATGAGAATTTTTAATTTAATTTTTTTAATTTTTCAACAGTAAATAATGTGTACATTGCAATTATTACTGAAACATTTTTGAAACCTAACATCGGATTAAAATATGATCATAATTACGTGGTTCATAGATATGATAGGATTCAGGGTTCCGGCGGTGGAGTTACAATTGACCGGTTTCATCACAAATCGTCTCAAGGATTGGCAGCGCCCCTTTCCGAATTGGTTGAAACTTTTTACGACTGGGCAGTTCAACAAACAGATAAATGTATAACTAAATTAAATTTCTGCTACAAATGCAAAGAACAGTACACAAAAATGTCAGAGGAACTAGAAGAACTATTCAATCAAGTAAAACCTATACCTGGGACACAGAAATTTCATAGTTTTGTACCTTTAAGTAATAATCAAATAGCAGTTAAAAGATATTCTATTTCAGAAGATGACCCAAAAATATTTACTGTATTTAGTAGTGGTAAGAAGAAGATGCTAAGTGATTATGTTTGAAAATGAAACATTTGGATTCTAAAGTAAAAAATTGATTTTTTCTTCCACATTAACACCATTTTCATAGGTAAATTTATCAGGTAGGTTCATAAGATGTGAGAAGCATTCACATCTGTAATACAATGAACTTAAGGTACATGCATACACATAATATATTGAAATTAGGCATTGAGTTTTACTTGTTTTACTTGTTTTAAATTGTTTAAAACAAAAATAATGAAAACATAACAAGTATTTCATTCTATCAAGGTGTTTTACACTAAAAAAATAATATATCTTGGTTTTAGTTTGCGTTTGTATTTATTTTAGAGAATAACTTTTTTTCCTTAAATATGCTCAAGTTGCGATGTATGAACGAAATGTAGTCAACAATGTTGTCTTTCACCAAAAAAATTTTTGGCCAATTCGGAGATGACTATTTTTTTAAATCGATGTTTTGTGTTTAAATTGCATTTTTTTCAGTGTAGGACTTGATATATAATTTTTTCCATATGTTTTTATGAAAATTCAGACAATTCCCTAAAAGTTACTTACAGAACACTTTTTTGTAAAATTTACCGTTTTTGAATTATATTAATTTACAAAAAATCGGCAAAAAAAGTTTCGCCCTTTTCAGAAGACAGTCCAGACTAATTTTGGAAAGAGTAAGTATGCAGAGATGCTTAATTAGGTGATGTCTTCACACCCAAAAAGTTTCAACCAATTCGAAGAGGGTACTGCCAATCGCGGGTTCATTTGGCGCGAAATCCGTCAATTGTTATTCATCGCCGAAGCAAACATCGTGCTCTTCCCCATCTTGAGACGAAAGTTACTGAAACTTTGGGAATCGAAGTTCAAACTGAACTTGGGATTTTATTCATTGCCGCAGCATATTTAACATGCCATTGCACACGCGAGCTTACCTTACCAAACAGTCTCAAGCCGTGGTGTGGCCTTTGCTGTACGTAAGAGTCGTCTCCATTCCACTCGGTCCATGGCTGCAGTTAGCCAGCTCTGCAGTCTGCGTAGAGTCCGCAGGTCGTCTTCCACCTGATCGATCCACCTTGCCCGCTGTGCACCTCTCCGTCTCGTCCCTGACGGATTGGTTTCAAGAACCATCTTCACCGGGCTGTCCTCTGACATCCTTACAACATGCCCAGCCCACCGCAACCTGCCTATCTTAGCGGTGTGGACGATAGATGGCTCCCCAAGCAGCTCCTGCAGTTCGTGGTTCATTCGCCTTCTTCACACTCCGTTTTCCATCTGCAGTCCACCGAAGATGGTACGCAAAACCTTCCGCTTGAAGACCGCAAGGGCGCGTTGGTCCTCCACAAGCATAGTCCATGTCTCATGCCCGTAGAGGACTACCGGTCTGATCAGCGTCTTGTAGATGGTTAACTTGGTGCGGCGACGAATTCTACTCGATCGGAGCGTCCTCCGGAGACCAAAGTATGCACGATTTCCTGCCATAATGCGCCGCTGAATTTCTCTGCTGGTATCGTTGTCGGCAGTTACCAGTGAGCCCAGATACACGAACTCATCAACCACCTCGATTTCATCACCACCAATTTGAACTCGAGGTGGGAGGTTAGCACTGTCCTCTCGTGAACCCCTTCCTTTCATGTACTCCGTCTTCGATGCATTGATGACCAGTCCAATCCGTTTGGCTTCAGCCTTTAGTCCGATGTACGTATCCGCTATCTTCACAAAGGTCCGAGGAACAATGTCAATATCGTCGGCGAAACCAAACAGTTGAACCGACTTTTGGAATATCGTGCCACTCGTGTTAATCCCCGCTCTTCTAATGACACCTTCCAGGGCAATGTTAAACAGTAGGCACGAGAGACCATAACCTTGTCTTAGACCTCTTCGGGTTTCAAAGGGGCTCGAGAGTGCCCCCGAAACTCGAACTACACACATCACTCGATCCATCGTCGCTTTGACCAACCGTGTCAGTTTGTCCGGCAAGCCGTAGTCGTGCATAATTTGCCATAGCTTGTCCCGATCGATTGTGTCGTACGCCGATTTAAAATCGATGAACAAATGATGTGTGGGCACGTTATATTCGCGGCATTTCTGCATAACCTGCCGAACCGCGAATATCTGATCCGTGGTGGCGCGGGCACCCATAAACCCCGCCTGGTAGTGCCCCACGAACTGCTTCGCAAATGGTGATAGTCGACGGCAAAGTATTTGGGAGAGTACCTTGTAGGCGGCGTTCAACAGAGTGATTGCCCGGTAATTGTAGCACTCCAGTTTGTCGCCCTTTTTGTAGATGGGACACAATACCCTCCATCCACTCCTCTGGTACTCGTTCTTCCTCCCAAACCTTGACAATGACCCAGTGCACGGCTCTAGCCAGTGTTTCTCCACCGTATTTCAATAGCTCGCTGGGAAGTTGGTCCACTCCAGCAACTTTATTGTTTTTCAGCCGACCAATCTCCTCCTCCACCTCCAGAAGATCGGGGGCTGGAATTCTGATGTCTTCTGCTCGTGCACCAAGATCAATTGCCATACCGTCCTCGCGCTCTACTGCATCCCCGTTCAGATGCTCGTCGAAATGCTGCCTCCACCTTTTGATCACCTCACACTCGTCTGTTAGGAGGTTGCCGTCCAAGCTCCTGCACATATCGGTTTGCGGCACAAAGCCTTTGCGGGAGCTGTTCAGCTTCTCGTAGAACTTCCGAGTGTCGTTCCTTTTGCTGGCGCTTTTTCCTTCGGGGGACTGAGTTTTGGCTGTTCCGTGCCTGTCGGTATCGTTCCACGTTCGCTCTCGTACGGTGTTGCAGCATTCTCGCCCATGCTGCATTCTCCTTCTCGACTAACCGTTTGCATTCGCCGTCAAACCAGTCATTTCTATGATTCGGGGCCCTTGTACCTAGTAGCACTACGGCAGTGCTACCTATGGCGGATCGGATGCTCCCAGCCATCTTCAAGGGTAGCTGCGCCAAGCTGCTCTTCCGTAGGTAGCACTGCCTCCAGCTGCTGCGCGTATTCCTGTGCAGCCTCGGCGTCCCGCAGTTGCTCAATGTTTGGTCGCGGCGTTCGACTTCGGCGGGTGTTATACACCGTCGATAGTTTTGAGCGCATGCACACAGCTACTAGGTAGTGGTCCAAATCTATATTCGCACTGCGGTAGGTGCGAACGTTGATGATATCGGAAAAAAACCTGCCGTCGATTAAAGCGTGGTCGATTTGGTTCTCTGTCTGTTGGTCGAGTGATCTCCAGGTGGATTTGTGGATACCTTTGCGGGGGAAGAAGGTTAGGTACTTCGGACTACCATACCACGGGAGGCCGCAAAGTTTACGCACCGATGTCCGTTATCATTAGACACGGCATGCAGGCTATCTGGTCCGATTACCGGTCTGTACATTGCCTCCCGTCCTACCTTATCATTCAAGTCGCCAATAACGATCTTCACGTCCCGTCGCGGGCAGCTATCGTAGACCTGCTCCAGCTGCGCGTAGAACGCTTCCTTCTCGTCGTCGGGTCTTCATTCATGTGGGCAGTGCACGTTGATGCTGTAGTTGAAGAACCGGCCCTTTATCCTCAACTTGCACATCCTTGCGTTGATCGGCTGCCACCCTATCACGCGTTGGCGCATCTTTCCCAGTACTATGAAGCCGGTTCCCAGCTCGCTGGTGGTACCACAACTCTGGTAGAAAGTAGCCGCCCGGTGCCCGCTTTTCCATACCTTCTGTCCTGTCCAACAAAGTTCCTGCAGCGCTACGACTTCGAAGTTGCGTGGACGTAGCTCGTCATATATTATCCTGTCGCATCCTGAAAAGCAGAGAGATTTGCAGTTCCATGTCCCAAGTTTCCAATCGTAGTTCTTATTTCGTTGCCTAGGTCCATGCCGATTGTTCCGATCCGTATTATCTCTTACGTTGTTTGTAACATGTTGTTTTCCGGGGCGGCTCGTTGGGCCTTCCCCAACCCTGTCTCGCCGAGGGACCATCGTGTCAGCTCTGTTTAGAGTTCCACGCTGCCACCAGGACGTTGATCAGCCGCTCCTAACATGGAGATCAGACGCTGTTTTGAGCCGCACCATCTTGGTGAACAGACGCTCGGGTTGGCGAAGCATTTCCTCTACCGCCGGAATATGGTTAACGCGCCAATGATCGCGTCGCACCTTCTCACTTAGCTATTGTCGGATGACAACATTGCCCAGGCAACACCAACCCGTTGTATCCATGTTTCAACCGGCAGTCTAGTGTAATCATATGACTCGTGGCGGTATGAGATAGGAACTTGTGAGGGCCGAAGCTATGTTTGAAGCTCCTTCCAGGTTGTCAACTCACCACTTGATGCCCATGCACACACGAGCACAAAAATTATTTTAAAGGTGATTTACAAAAACTCACCAGAAATCGTTCAAAATTTTTCATAATCGGCGATTTTAACGCTAAACATCGATCATGGTCCATTGTAGGATCAACAGGCCCGGGTTTTCTACCACGTCTTGGGGCATCAGTAAATGTGTACTCTTCACAATACTTCCGCAATGCGGTTTGAACTGCTCCGACACTTATACCTTCTTCTCTGGATAATTTTCTTATAGAAAGACCACTCACGGTGCCCCATTTGTGCACAATTCGCTTTCTTTGCTCGGGAGAAAGGCCACGCATTTTCAAAATTTCGCACTAAATGTTAGAAAAAATGACAGCAACCGTTTCTTTTGGATGTAAACAACAGGACGCAGCCAACGTTTGGTTGAGTACTGCACGTTATTTGAAACGACGGTTGATCATAAGTGTATTTATAATTATCGTAACGGTCTATAACAGATCAAAGTCATGTATGTAATTGATCACACATGCTGATTTTGACTCTGACCGTCTTCCAATAACTTTTTCTGTATCACATGAATCAGTTTTAAACCCTATGAGCTCTGTTTTTAATTATAACAAGGCTACTTTGGGAAAGATACAAAACTCATATTGAAAGAAATTTCAATAATGAGCTTGATTTGCAAAACGAAGTGAATATTGATTCCGCTTTGGAAGCGTTAAAATGTGCAATTGTTGATGCCAGGAATTATTCTGTTCCAAAGGCTCAAGTGAAATTTGATTCACCAATAATTGACGAAAATCTTCAACTTCTAATTCGTTTGAAAAATGTCCGCAGACGTCAATATAAACGTTCTCGTGACCCTGTTTTTAAAATTATTTATAAAGATTTACAGAAAGAGAATAAACATAGATTTACTCTTCTGAGAAATCAAAATTTTGAGACTAAAGTTGAAAAATTGAAACCATATTCAAAACCCTTCTGGAAGCTGTCGAAGATTCTCAAGAAACCTTCAAAGCTATTCCAGTTTTAAAAGATGGTGAACGTTTTCTTGTATCCAACAAAACGCTAAATTGAATGAGAATAATTCAATTATTATAAATTTCAAAAATATGAAAGTACCTGGTGACGATGGAATCTTTAACATATAAATCAAACATCTCCCTGAGAGCACAATGGAATTTTTAGTTAAAATTTTCAATTGCTGCTTCAAAATTGCATATTTTCCCAAATTATGGAAAAATGCAAAAATAACTCCAATTTTGTAGCCGGATAAGAATCCAGCTGAAGTTTCAAGTTATCGACCAATCAATTTGCTTTCTTGAATAAGTAAACTGTTTGAAAGAATTATTCTTAACAGAATGATGTCACACATCAACGAAAATTCAATTTTTGCAGATGAACAGTTTGGATTTCGCCATGGGCATTCCACTACTCATCAATTGCTTAGAGTTACTAATATGATACGAGCCAACAAATCTGAAGGTTATTCCACTGGAGCTGCTCTTTTAGACATAGAGAAAGCATTCGACAGTGTTTGGCATAAAGGTTTGATTGCAAAATTGCAAACTTTTAATTTTCCAATTTTCCTAATCAAAATTTTAAAAAATTATCTTACTGATCAAACTCTGCAGGTTGTCTATCAGAATTCAAAATCTGATAGATTTCCTGTCAGAGCAGGTGTGCCTCAAGGTTCAGTATTGGGTCCAGTCCTGTACAACATATTCACTTCAGATCTTCCTGATTTGCCTCCAGGATGCACAAAGTCATTATTCTGCGATGACACAAGCATTTTCGTAAAAAGAAAGAGTTTTCGTGTCATATGCAGTCGATTGCAGAATAGTTTAGATATTTTTTCTTCCTACTTGCAAAAGTGGAAAATCTCTCCCAATGCTTCTAAAACTCAAATGATAATTTTTCCGCATAAGCCTAGGGCTTCTTTCCTCAAGCCAAACAATAATCACGTTGTTAAGATGAATGGGGTTATTTTAAGTTGGTCTGACAAGGTTAAGTACTTGGGTCTAATTCACGATAAAAAACTTATTTTCAAAGAGCACATTGAGAGTATACAAGCAAAGTGCATCAAATATACGAGATCCTCTCATTAACAGGAATTCTAAACTTTGTAAGAACAAACTTTTGATATACAAACAAATTTTTAGACCAGCAATGCTTTATGCTGTACCGATCTGGTCAAGTTGCTGTTCAACAAGGAAGTAAACGCTTTAGAGGATTCAGAATAAAATTCTGAAAATGATTTTGAAGCGTTCTCCTTTGTTTGGTACACTCGAATTACATAGACTTACTACTGTTGAACCATTAGAAGCTATGTCAAACAAAATTATTAACAATTTTCGACAAAAATCGTTGCAATCCTCAATTGCTACGATAAGCTCTCTTTATAGTCAATAAGTTAGCAATTAAGTTAGTTGTAACTTTTCATCTTTTTTTTAACAAGTAGGTTTATATCCCTACGAATGATAAGTCCTAATTGCGAAAGCAAACAAATCCTAACAATTAAAATTACAAATTTCTAACAGTGTTGAGAAGTCACCATTTGTGACACTCATACTCATTATTTACTAATATTCATCATAAATACTTAAGCTACTAACAAATCCCCCCCTTTAAAAAAAACTTTTACTTTGTCAAAAAAGGTTAGGTTGTGGAAGAAATAACAAGGAAATAACTAAATTTATGTACATACCCGTAAAATTGTTGATAGCAGAACTAGTATTATGTTTCGTTGGAGTTTCTGTTGTGCACTGCGATCTTGTCATAACATTTTTACTTTGTGATACTACCGCGTACTGTACCATTGGTGAAACAGAAGAATTGTTCGATAATTGTACTAATTTAGAATTGTTTGGTTTAGTATCTAATGACCGCATGATTATGTCGGTATTTTTTTGTGCTATATAATCTTCACTAGCAGCACCTCCTTTAGTTTTCACCTGGTTAAATTTATGTTCTACGCGCAATATGTCGTTTAATGGTAAGTGGGATGACGATAGTTCAGTCATAGATATCGTTGATTTAGCTACCCGAGAAAGTCTTGATCCAGTTTGTATCAAAATAGTAGGAGACATGGTATGATCTGTCGAAGTGTTGATTTTTGTGGTTGAATTGATAATACCAGTATTATCATTTATTCTTGATAGAGCTGTTTGTCCTGACACGCAAGGCTGTTTTATCGACTGTATTTTGCTTTGAGTATGGTCTTTTGTTACATCAACATTTTTTCCTACGTTAGTTACTGCACAGCTTGTATCAGGCACACCTAATTGAGTTTCTGAATTTGTCAAATTGTCTGTTACTACCGTTTGATGCAAAGGAGATTTAGTCGCGGTTGCCACCGCATTTGATAGAGTTACGGTGGAAGCCTTTTGAAGTTTTTTAAAAATTGCTTTTGGCTGAGTTCTGCTTTGACTGTTAGTACATAAATCGGAATTTATTGAGAGAGTATTTCCAATACTCACGGCAGCATGCTGCGTACTAACTTTGGCTATCGATAACGGTTTATTTTGCTGAACCAATAGATTGTCTAAAATTTGTTTTTGCTGCGCTGGGGTCAAAATAGATTGTTGTCCTTTGTGAAAACTTAGCGCGTTGTCAAACGAAGAAGTTAATATCGAACAAGAATCTTTTCTTGTGGAAGTGACTTCTGCGGAACTTGTCTGAAAAAAAGAATGAAAATAGATTTATTCTGAAGGTTAAACATTAGTGCAATATTATCATTTTTTATATCAGCAAATCAAAAATAATAACAATAACAATCAGTGATCATTGGCTTCAATAAAAATAATCGATTGTATCTAATACTACTGTTAACGCATTTCGCTCCAAATCGTCTTAAGGATTGGCAGCACTCTCTCCGAATTAGTTCAGACATTTTGAGTGTGAATATATCACCTAAT